>NC_057866.1:184813438-185119331 GCF_019393635.1 Dromiciops gliroides | reverse complement strand
CATTTTTAGTGGGATAGATAGGGTAATTGATTGTTGGATTCAATTGACATCTATTCTTACACTGGTAAACCATAGCTCTATAATTCTCTTGCTCTACTAACTTAGGTACTTGATAAATTAAATAAAAAGGGGGGTGGGTGGGTGGGATAATGTTAATCTGGTATAACTTTGTTCGTGATGAAAATGTGAACTGTGAACAATTCATGGAGGGAAAACTGAGCCAACACACTTGGCCACAGTGAAGCAGAAAAGGAATGAACAGTTTTCAGAGATTTAGTGCACAGCATTGCATTTACTCATCTGGGACAGAACACTTGAAAACACCAGAATTGGTTTGGCAGAAATGATGAGGAAATTCAGAAGCTGCTAGACAAAAAAACAGGAATTCAACAGGCTTTACCAGCAGGATAGTTTCTTCTTGTCTAAGATGGTAGCATTTAACTCTATCAAACATAAAGCACAGGGGCAGCTAGGTGACACAGTGGCTAGAACACCTGCCCTAGATTCAGGATGACCTAAATTCAAATCTGGCCTCAGACCCTTGACAATTACTAGCTGTGTGACCCTGGGCAAGTCACTTAATCCCAATTGCCTCACCAAAACAAACAAACAACATAAAGTGCAAGCAAAGCTTAGAGATAGAGGATTTTTGCCTCAGTAAGAAGGCAGATGAAATTGAGTTTTACACTGCCAACAACAATACAAAGTGCTTTTATGATGATCAAGAAGAAATACCAGGAGCAAAACAGAAGTCTGTACATAACTTTCATTGAGCTAACTAAGGCCCTTAATACTGTTAGTCATGAAGGCTTGTGGGAAAAAATGATTTCCTGAGTAAATTTATCAATATTATACATCAATTTCATGATGACATGAATTCCTGGTTCTGGATAATGAACAATGCACTCACACTTTCCCAATCACCAATGGAGTGAATCAGTGTTGTGTGCTTATTTCCATGCTTTTTAACATGACATTTTCAGTGATGTTGTTGAACACCTTCAACAAAGAAGAAAATAGCATCGAGCTTAGTTACCACACAGGTGGTAAATTATTTAACTTTAAAAGGCTAAAACCAAGACTAAAGTGGAAGGAGAGTTGGTACACAATTTTTTTGTTTTCAAATGATTGTATACTCAATGTAGCCTTTGAGTCCTAAATAAAACAAAGTATGGATCAGTTACCATCTGTTTGCACTAATTTGGACCTAACAGTTAACACCAAGAAAACAGGGGTTCTCCACTAGCCAGCACCATACCATGCACACATGAAACCATCAGTTATAGCAAATGGAGAAATTTTGAATACTGTGGATAAGTTCACTTACCTTGGCAATAGACTTTCCAGGAATGTACGTATAGATTGTGAGTTTGATGAATGCATTGCCAGAGCTAGGTCAGTGATTGGGAGACTCCAAAGGAAAGTGTAGGAGAGAAGAGCTATTATACTATGCACCTAAAGTTCTACAGAGCTGTTGTGCTAGCATCATTATTGTATGCCTGGAAAACTTGGATAATATACCAGCTCCATGCCAAGAATCTGAATTGCTTTCATTTGAACTGTCTTTGGAAGATTCTGAAAGTCACGTAGCAAAATAAGGTAGCAGACATTGAGGTCCTTTCTCAAGCTGCACTGCCAAGCATTCAAAATCTACTTTGGAGAGAGCAACTCCAATGGGCTAGTCTTGTTGGTCTAATGCCAAATTATGTTTGCCTTAAAAAAAAACATTTTATGAGAACTCACACAAGACAAACATTCCCATGTAGGTCACAAGAAGCAATACAAGGATACTCCCCAAATATCTCGGAAGATCCTTGGAATTTATTGTGAGACATGAGAAACAATGGTACAAGACTGCCCAGGAGAGTGTGCTTGCATCAAAGAAGGCACTGTCATTTATAGCAAAACTTCAGGAGCTCAAAACAAATGTGAGACGTGCACATTTAGAGAAATCTTCTCTCCAAATAATCATATGGTCCATTTGTTCCTGATTTGGGTTCAAGACTTCCAAACTCATATTCATCCGATCAGCCACTGTCAGACATTTAGGTCCTCTTTGTGAACAAAGGACAACAACCATCTTCCTGGATGACCACTACTTCCATTTCTAAATGTTCATTAGTATTGAATTCATTAGTAACCAATTCTAGAACTTAGGAATTGTTTGAAATGAAGAAAAATCTTAGTTTGCAAAAAGTATTTTTTTTCCTCCTTGAAAAGCAGGGCAACATTTACTTTTCTCAAGTGCCTTGCAACAAGCCATCGTACTTGTCAAATTGAGCTGAACTGAATTTCTTCCCAAGAACATTTAAGAGTAAATATTCTAGACACTCTTCTCTATCAGAGCAGGGACAAAGATCCAGTCACTTCAATTGTAGCCATAGATATAATCCTGAAGGGACTTCATTTTAGTCTAAGGTGGTTCATATTGTTTCCAATGTTCCACGGAGGGATTTACAAGAAAAAAATTGAATTCAGCTACCTACTTCTGTGATGAAAGGTATAATTGTGCCAATAATAGCTTGACACTGGAAGCAACTTCCCTACAACACCAAGAATGTTTATTCTGAACATATCAATGATCATTGGAAATGCCCTCCTCGTCTCTAAGAGTACTACCTTTCAGAAATTAAGGAAGCAATATGAATGACATTTTAAATTTAATGAAACACTTCCAGCAAACATTTACTAAGTGTGTACATATGATGTACATTATGCATAGAAGCATGCCAAGAACTGGGAATGCAAACATAGATCCTGCTCCCAATAAAATTACTGTTTAAGAGGGAAGACTAACAACCAACCAAGTAAGACTCTAATCATGCTGGAAAGGTTGAGTCCCCTCAGACATTTGTACAAGTAAGACATTCCTGGTGTCTGTCCCTTGCAGGAAAAGACACCTGTAATGACTGATACAGCTGGGGATGAAGTGAAGGAATGTGTTGGAAAACAAGTTTTACAAAAATAAGCTATTTGTATATGAAGTGGGTCAGTATTGTGGTTAGCAATAAATCTTGTCCTATTCTTTAACTTTCAGTAGCTGGGTGGCTGAGTGAGTAGAGCACTGGGCCTGGAGTCAGGAAGACCTGAGTTCAAATCTGGCCTCAGATACTTATTAGTTGTGTGACCCTGGGCAAGTCACTATACCTCATTTGCCTCAGTTTTGTCCTCTGTAAAATGAGCTGGAGAAAAGAAAGGAAAACCACTCCAGTATATATGCCAAGAAAACCTCAAATGGGGTCATGAAGAGTTGGTTGTCACTTCCCTTTTTCCTGGAGGATTTCTTCTTGCTCTCAGGCTGGTTACCACTGGTTGTGAGCTTTTTGTGTACAGAAGCACAAACACTGAAATGAAATTGAACTTCCAATCCTGAGCTTCAGCCCTAGTGGCCTTATTTTTATTACCTTAATTGCCACCATGGAAAATGTCAGCATTCCCTTTCCTGGAAACAAACATGGAATTGAAGCTGCTGATTCACATCACCCATTATACTGTTTTACTTCACATGTGAAGTCACAATAGGATTCCCCAGTGGCAGCATTCTTTATTTTTTATTTTAAGACATAGACTTCTCTTCATATTGGCCGCTATGGAAAAATGTGTATAGAATGGTATGACAGTTTTAAGTCCACTGGATTTAATTTCAGGAGGCCTAGATCCTTATGTCACATAGCTGAAAGTAGGAAACTTAACACTGGGACTTTCAACTTCATGATCTGTAAAATAGATACCATTCATTCTAGAAAACATATATATTAACAACCTATTATATGCATGGCAGGCATGGTGCAGTGAATAGAGCACTTGGGCTGGAGTCAGAAAAACTCATATTCATGAGTTCAAATCTGGTCTCAGATACTTGCTAGCTATGTGACCCTGAACAAATCATTTAATCTTATATACCTCAGTTTTCTCATCTGTACCATTAATTGGGAAAGGAAAGGGCAAACCACTCCAGTTTCTTTGCAAAAAAAAATCCTAAATGAGGTCACAAAGAGTCACATATCGGCAAAGAAATAATGGAAAATGTATATGGCATTATCGGAGATAATGATGATACAAAGATGAAAGTAATATAATCCCTACCCTCAAGGAGGTTTCATGGTGGAGAGGAGAAGGGAAAGAAAGGGCACACACATAGGTAGAGGATAGATAGATTGATGAATCCATAGATAGATATGCATATCTACCTATATAAAAATACATGTGGAGTAAATACAGTTACAATGAAATTTGCTCGATGGTGGAGAGAACACAAATGGCTTGAAAGAGTAAGAACAATCCCTCATGTAAGAAAAAGCCTCCAAGCCAAGCCACAATATGCTTATGTTAATCACCAGACATGACCATTAGCCAGCATTAATATTTATGCTTGTGAACACATACACAAAAACTGTATGGTTATTGTGCCCTTAAATACATAAACATGTTTCCTTTGTATCCCCCCTCCTCACACTGATAATATATCTATTTATTGTAGCATATCCCAGAGTAATAGGAAAATGTTTTATTGCTATTTTGTCAATTATGATATTTCAAGAAATGCTTTTGATTTAAATGACTTGGGTCTCCTGGATGATTTATAAACATTAACACATTGGTAGAGGCTCATGAGATATGGGTTTCAGTAGATCAGGATGCATTGGGTACCTTGAATATAGAGGAGCCTTCCCCCCATACTATAGGAGTTAGGAGAATATCTCCTGGCTACATGCCAAAAGGGCTTTGTATACATTAAATTGCTATGTAAATGTAAATTATTAGTATAGTACATGGAATGGGATAAACAAATGACTTAAAGTGCTTCTGAAATGCAGCCTTCTAAATTTATCAACAAATTATTTCCAAATGGCCACCCTACAGTGGCCAACTTGTAGAACAAAGTTTCTGCAATACCCCTAAATAAGAATGTTTTCAACAAAGCTTTTAGACCCAGTAAGCACTCAGTTAAGTAATATAATGTACAAATGGGCTCTGTTCTGTTGATTTTTTTTTCTTCTACACAAAACCATTAAAGCAAATGAAAAATGGCCATAGAATCCTCACTTGGATTTTTCTTACCTAAGTGATTGCCGCTTGAAGCTGTGCTGGGGAGACTGATTTGTTTTCAGGACTGCTTACTGACAGGAGATAAAAGATTTTTGTCTTTGTTGTGTTTTTCATGTAGCAGTGTAATTTCTCTCCCATTCTATTTTTTTAAAAGGAACTACCATGTACCTTAAAAATGGAATAGCTCAGATGATAAAAGGCTCCACTTTTTCTAAACACACCTCGGCTTTTAATGCCTAGTTAAAATAATGTCAGTCCATTAGTGAAGCTGGAGTGCATCTCCACAACCTTATAAAAGCAAGGTTTTCTCCCGCCCCCCCCCCCCCCGCCCAAAGCTCCATTTAGGAAGCTACATTTTGGAAATAGGCAAAGACAAAAAAAAAAAAAAAGACTTGGAAACTTCTCTACAAGAAAATTGCCATCTCAAAGTAAAAATTCAACTTCTGAAATACACTGAAGGTAATGGATTCTTTCAGTTCCTGTCCATTCCTGGTAGAAGTGGAAAGAGACTTAAACTTGAAATCAGTGGGAGCTAAAATCAAATACTGGGACTTCGAGTTACTGCTGCTATGACAAAGACAAATAAATCACTTAATCTCTCTCAGCCTCAATTTTTACAAATGTATTCAATATTTTATTTTTCTACAATTACATGCAAATATAATTTTAACATTCATTTAATTTTTTTTAATTGCAAATTCCCACCCTTCCTGCTTCCCTCCCCCTCCTCATTGAGAAAACAAGTAATTTGATATAGGTTATACATTACATATGCATTCACGCAAAACATATCTCCATATTAATCATGTTGTGAAAGAAAACAAAGACAATAACATCAAAGAAAATGAAGTAAAGAAAAAGTATGTTTATCTCCATCTAGAATCCATAAGTTCTCTGGAGATGGATAGCATTTTGGGCTTGGATCATTGTATTAATAAGAATAGCTAAGTCACTCAGAACTGATCATCGTACAGTATTGCTGAGTATACAGTGTTGTCCTGGTTCTGCTCATTTCACTTTGCAACAGTTCCTATGTTTCTTTCCAGGTTTTTCTGAGAGCATCCTGCTCAATATGTTTATAGCACAATAGTATTCCATCACAATTATAGACAATCTGTCTCTGTTAAAACACATCCTCTTGGGGCAGCTAGGTGGCACAGTTAATAAAGCACCGACCCTGGAGTCAAGAGGAACTGAGTTCAAATCTGGCCTCAGACACTTGACACTTACTAGCTGTGTGACCCTCAGCAAGTCCCTTAACCCTCATTGCCCCACAAAAAAAAAGACATCCTCTCAATTTCTAATTCTTTGCCACCACTAAGAGAGCTGCTGTAAATACTTTTGTAGCTATAGGTCTCCTTTTTTTTTCATCTCTTTGGGATAAATAGTAGTGGTATTTCTTGGTCAAAGGATATGTATGGTCTTCTAGCACTTTGGGACTAGTTCCAAATTATTCTGCAGAATAGTTGAATTAGTATACAATTTCACCAAGAGTACACTGGTATGTAAATTTTCCTACATCTCCTCCAACATTTGTCATTTTCTTTTTCTGTCATATTAGTCAATCTGATAGGTATTGAGGTGGTTGCTCAGAGTTGTTTTAATTTGCATTTATCGAATAAATAGTGATTTAAAACTTTTTTGTATATTATTATAGATAGCTTTGTTTACTTCATCTGAAAACTGCCTATTCAAATACATTGATCATTGGCTCTTATTTCTACAAGGTTTACTTAGTTCCCCATATATTTGAGAACTAATGATCTTTATCAAAGAAACTTGCTTTAATTGCTCTTTGAGCCAATTAAAATGCAAGCAAGGTTTACAAGCAACCCTCCAGCTCTCCTATCTTCCCCTCCACTTTAAAAGTTCTTTGATACCTCTTTTATGTCAGATAATTTACCCCATTCTACCTCTCCCTTCCCCCTTCTCTCAATGCATTCCTCTTTTCTCACACCTTAATTTTATTTTTTAGATAATCATCCCATTGTATCCAACTTATACCATATATATATATATACTCTATAGAGAGAGGGGTGGGGAGGGAGGGAGAGAACACAATGGTATAAGTTGGATACGATGGGATGATTATCTAAAAAAATATATATATATATATATATATATATATTTTTTTTTTTTCCCTTCTAACCACCCTCCAGGAACATCATATTCCAAGAGTTCTCTGATCCTTTATTGTAGAGACTGCTAAATCTTGTGCTATCCTGACTGTGGCTCCACAGTATTGTTTCTTTCTGGCTGCTTGGAATATTTTCTCTTTGACCTGAGAATTGGCAATAATATACACAGGATTTTTCATTTTCAGATCTCTTTCAAGAGGTTAATGGTGGATCCTTTCAATTTCTATTTTACCTTCTGGTTCTAGAATATCAGGACAGTTTTCCTTGGTAGTTTCTTTCTTTCTTTCTTTCTTTCTTTCTTTCTTTCTTTCTTTCTTTCTTTCTTTCTTTCTTCCTTTCTTTCTTGATGTTTAGAATTTTATTTTCCAAATTACATGTAAAAACAAAATTTGACATCAATTTTTTTTTAAACTTTGTGTTACAAATTGTCTTCCTCCCTTCCTTCCCACCCCCACCCCCAAGAACTCAAGCAATTCAATATGAGTTATACATGAGTATTCATGGAAAACATCTCCACAGTAGCTAGGTTGTGAGAGAAAACAAATAAAAACAAAACTAGATTAGCGAACTGTCAAAAATGTGTTTCAATCTATTTTCAGATACCATCAGTTCTTTCTCTGTAGATGGAATGCAGTTTTTATAAGTCCTTCAGAGTTATATCGGACTATTGCCTTGCTGAAAATAATCATGTGCTTCCCAACAGATCATCTTACACTATTACATACAGTACATTTCACTCTGCTTCAGTTCACATAGGTCTTTCCAGGTTTTTCTGATAGCATCCTGTTCATCATAACTTTTATATAGTACCTTAAACTTGACTTTTCTTCACAATAGCCCACCAAATTAGGTACCACACATTTTGCCATTGTAATCAATCATCATAACTATTTCCCTCCATCCTATTCCCTTTCCATGATATTTACTCTATTTTCTATCTTCTTTTACCCTATTCCTCCTCAAAAGGATTTTGCTTCTGACTTCCCCCTTCCCCACTCTGACCTCCCTTCTTTCACCCTTCCCTCCTTATCCTTTTCCCCTACTACTTTCCTGTAGGATTAAATAGATTACTCCTCCCAATTGGGTGAGTATGTTATTCCCTCCTTGAGGCCACTATGATGAGATTAAGGTCTTTGAGATAATTCTGTGTTCTACATTTTTCTTCTTCCCTCCCTCCTCAAGCCTCTCTATGAAATCAAGCGATTCAATATAAGTCATACATGTGCAGTTATGCAGAACATCTTCACCTTCCTCTAAAGTGTTTTGCTTTTTACTGTTCCCTCCCCCAATCTGCCCTTCCCCCCTTCCCCTCCTACTTTCCCTCAAGGTAAAAATATATTACTATACCTACTTGAGTTTGTATGTTATTCCCTCTTTGAGTCCAACTCCTTCCCCTCTTCCCCTCCCCTCCATAAGTTTTTTCTTGTTTCCTTCATGTGACCTACCTCTCCCCAGTCAACCTCTCCCCTTTCCCCTCCCCCAGTGTATTCCTCCTACCCCTCAACCCTATTTTAAAGATGCCATCATGGGTTAGCTAGGTGGCATGGTGGACAAAGCACCATCCCTGGACCCAGGAGGTCCCAAGCCCAAATCTGGTCCAGACATAAGACACCCTATCCTGCTTGCCCCAGAAAGAACAATTATAAACAACAAGCAAATGCTTTACAGATATCATCCCTTCATATTAAGTTTAGGCCTCTGTCTTCTGTCTAAGAATATTTCTTTCAGCTACCCTATTACTGATAAAGTTCTTATGAGTTCCAAGTATTCTCTTCCAATGTAGGAATGTAAACAGTTTAATCTTTTAATATCACTCATGATTTCTTTTTCCTGTTTACCTTTTTATGCTTCTCTAGGGGCTTGTATTTGAAAGTGAAATTTGCTATGCGGTTCAGATCTTTTCATCACAAATGCACGAAAGTCCTCTTTTTCATTGAAGTGCCATTTTTCTCCTCAAAGATTATAATCAGTTTTTCTGGGTACATGATACTTGGCTGTAGTCTCAGTTAATTTGCCCTCTGGAATACGATATTCCATGCCCTCCAGTCCTTTAATGTAGATGCTCCTAGATCTTGTTTTATCCTTACTGTAGCTCCACAGTATTTGAATTCCTTTTTTCTAGCTACTTGCAATATTTTCTCCTTGACCTTAGTAGTTTCTTGAAAGATGTCCTTTTGGTGATTTTTTTATCATGGCTTTCTGGTAGTCCATTATTTTAAAAATTATTTCTCCTGCATCTATTTTCCAGGTCAGTTGTTTTTTCCAATAAGATATTTCACATTTTCTTCCCCTTTGTTCATTATTTTGATGTTGTTTCTTGATGACTCAAAGTCATTAGCTTCCAATTGCACAATTCTAATTTTTAAGAAGTTATTTTCTTCAGTGAGCTTTTATACCTCTCTTTTCATTTAGCCAATTTTACTTTTTGAGGAGTTCTTTTTAAGCAGTTCCCTGAAGATTATTTTTGGCAAGACAATGAGAGTTAAGTGACTTGCCCAGGGTCACACAGCTAGTAAGTGTCAAGAGTATGAGGCTGGATTTGAACTCAGGTCCTCCTGAATCCAGGGCTGGTGTTTTATCCACTGTGCCACCTAGCTGCCCCCTGAGGATAATTTTTTTCCATTTGGCCAATTCTGCTCTTCAAGGCATTCTCTTCACTGGATTTTTGTGCCTCATTTACCATTTGACCTGTTCTGTATTTTAAGGTGCAAGTTTCTTCAGTATTTGTTTGTACTTTCTTTACCAAATGGTTGAGTCTTGTGGTAAAGTAGCTTTTGAAGGACTGCCCCTTTTGGGGAGGAGACCATGATGAACAGCCCTGCGCTTTCTGCTGCCTGGGAGAGCATGGCCAAGCACATGATACTTCCAGGAAGCCAACTTAAAACTGGGTAGTAGAAAGGAACTTCTTACTTTGTCTCTGTCTCATTCTCACTAGCGGTGACAGCTCGCTTCTGGTGATCGGCTCTGGTTCTCAGCCTGGCAGGCAGTTTGGGGATTCAGTAAGTTTTATAAAAGAATATAGACTAAGCTTAGATCTAAGACTATTCATTTCTATTTCTACTTTCCTATTTCCCTAATTGGTATCACCTGTTAGTTGTCTAAACAATAAAGGCTAATCTCTCACTGATTAAAGCTCAGAGGCTTCTTTTCTTACTGGTCTGGGAGATATATGAAGGGAGAAGTTAAAGAGGGAGTTTAATGCTCTTATATCCAATTTTAAATCTCATAGTTTTTTTACATGATTCTCTTGCATCACTCCCATTTTTTTTTCCCAAAATTTTCCTCTGCATTTCTTACTTGATTTTTTTCAAAATCCTTTTTGAGCTCTTCCATGGCCTGACACCAATTCATATTTTTTTGATGCTTTGGATATAGTAGATTTTACTTTGTTGTCTTCTTCTGAATGTGTGTTTTGATCTTCCTTATTACCATAATAACTTTCTATACTCAGGATTTTTTTTTTGCTGTTTGTTCATTTCCCAAGCTATATCTTGATTTTTAACTCTATACTGAAGTGAAGCTCTGCTTATGGAGTGGAAGTGGCACTGTTCCAAGCTTCAGGGGTTTTGTGCAATGGTTTTCAATGGTAAATCTGGAGGGCAATATGTTTTTGCTTCTTCCAAGGTACCGCTGTATTATGCTGTGGTCTGTGAGGGACCATGAGCACTATTTTCTGCTCTGGAACTGTGACAGGGTCCCAGCTCCACTGAAGCTGCAAACTCTAATGTGCTTCATACCCTGAAACTGAAACTCAAGACTGCAACCCACATGCAAGTATGGGCAATACAACAGAGTTCTGTCTCTGGTGCCAGCAAAGGGATACCTATAATTTCATGACCTGTTATCTTCTCTTCTTGTCTGTAGGTTGAAATGTCAGAAAACCACCACTGAATTAGCCACCTTGAAGGCCTACTGCTGCTTTTCTGGTGTCCAACCTGTGCCAGATTGTGCTTCACTATGCTCCACTCTCACCTTGGTGTGACAGACCATTTCTACTGACCTTCTATGTTATGTTGGACTAGATAATTATTTCCTTTTGTGGGTTCTACTATTGCAGAATTTATTTTGAGCTATTATTTAAATTTGTTTGATGGGAATAGGGGGAGAGGAGCATTTAGGCAATTCTCTCCCTTTTCTCCATCATCTTGGCTCTTCCCCCTCAGTCTCAATTTCTTCATCTGTAAAATGATGTGAATGGATTAGAAAATGTCTAACATCCCCTCCAACTCTATGATTCTTTAACAGATATTAGAGTCACAATATTTTTTAAAAAATGATAAAAACCTGGCTTTGAAGTTAGGAAGACCTGTGTTTAAATTATGTCACTGACACATACTAGCTGTGCAAAGTCAATCAAGTCAAGTAGCTCAGATGGCTCTCTAAGAACCTAAATTAAACAAAGTTCCATAATATGCATGGTAAAGGGAATAATCTTTGCTGATAAAAATCAAAGGACTATATGAGGTTCAGTAATATCAACAAATAAAGTTGCATAGTTGGGTATATCCATATCTATGCTTGAATATAGTAGGCACAATAAAAGTTGTCATGGGTTTAAAAAAGAAAACAAACTTCAAATTAAGAGCTACTTACAAAATGAAAAAGCAAAAAACAAACCATACAAAAAATAAACCTGGAAATGAAAGAGATGTTCATTAATTAGGTAATAGCTAAATAAATTATAGTACATTAATAAGCTAGAATAATATTGTGGTATAAAAATGAGAAAATAAATTATTTCAAAGATATGTGGAAACATTTGTATGAACTGATGCAGGGTGAAGGGAGCAGAACCAGAACAATTTGTACTATAATATCACTATTATGAAAGTGAATATTAAAGACTTGTATAAACTGATACAGAATAAAATGAGAAGAGTAGGGATAATTTATATAATATAAACAACAAGAATGTAAAGACAACATTGAAAACTCTAAGGGCAATGGTCAAAGCAATCAACCATCAATGAATGCAGAGTGTGAAATATGACATCTAGCTCCTGAAAGAGAAGTGATCTATCCAAAATGAGACATACACATATTTTAAATACAGCTAATAAAGGAATTTATTTTGCTTGACTCATTGCAAGGTACTTACTCTTCTTTTTTTCTTTTTATCCAATGGGGTTGGAAGTGAGAGAAAGAGGAAAAAAATAGAATTCTGTTAATTAAAAAAAATAAATTGAAAAGTTGTGGTGGGGCTACAGCTTAATTGTTTTATTTGGCTGAAAGAGAGCTTTCACGTGGTGAGGGCAATATGGAAATGTTTAGAATATAAACACCACATACATAAATATACTTTTATAATAGAAAAGAAAATCAATTTCATGTTCTTATACTCAACATCAGTGAAATTTACTGTAAGGTCTAAAATTCTACTTGTGATGTTTAAAATCTAATGTACAGTCACCTTAAATTAGAAGCTTTAGCAAGTGTTTAGACTTTTAAGTATTTATTAAAGTGTATTAGAAGTAAGTGAAGAGAGAGTGAGAGAGAGAGAGAGAGAGAGAGAGAGAGAGACAGAGGTAAAACAGCCTTTGTCTAACTATCTCTAAGAGCCAGGCTCCAACCTCCTACCAAGCCCCAGGCCAGAACAGAAAAGACCTCACTCCTCTGCGGCTTCTCCCAGAAACCTCCTGTGAAAACGGAAACAGGGCCATCCACACACACACAGCTCCAAGCTAATTGGCTGGTAGCTCTGATTCACAGGACCCACGGGCGGTAGACATCACTTCCTGATGCCAATCTGACTTTCAAAACCCCAGAACAGTTCACTTCTGGATGCTAAGTCACATACATTCTTTTCATAGTGGAGTTTCCCTGCAATATCTTTCTCCACAGGTTGGTAGCACTCTAATTCTCACACTACTCAGAGGATATTTCTGCACAGGTGAACTAACAATAATATATCTGTTTCTTCCTAACAGGTCCAGTTGTGACCCATTCTTACAACTATGAAAATGTCCTAAAATAAACTGTGATTCCTAAATCACTTTGATATCATCCTTTCCTTTTATGTTTTAAATACATTTATTATTAATAGTAAATCGCCAACAGGAAACATGAATATTTTAGACACTGAGAAAATAGGTATTTTACATGAAAAAACATGAATCAACTACACTATTTCATTTCTTTGCATATTCACATTTATGTATGTAAACTCAAACAACACACACACATATATACATATATGCATTAATATGTTTTATGGTTATAAATTGTAATGATTGGAATGACACCACCTGCTGGAGGCGCAAGTCATGTGGTCAAGGTCCTTAGCGTCAGGAAGTGTCGTTTGCTCATGGGTACTGTCTATCAAGGGTACCAGCCAATCAACTTGAGGAGCCTCCCATTTCTGGGAGGGGGACATGAAATAGGAAGCAGATGCTGGCAGAGGGGGGGTGCTCTCTCTTTTGTTTCCTGACCTCACCATGGTTGGTCAGATGATAGGGTCTCTTAGAAATAGTTAGATTTTTACCTTTCTCTCTGATCCTAATGCTCTGTAATAAATACTTAAACATTTAAATATCTTGCTAAAGCTTATAATTTATTCGCAAACACTCATTAGATTTTAGATAGTTTAGCTAGAATTTTAGCCCTAAGAATATACATATATGTTAATTTATACATTTAATAGTAAAGTAACATATTATAATACATTTATTGTGGTATGCTATCATTTCCTTCCTTATCTGTTTTCCTTCAGTGGAGCAGTTTTAAAAATATTTTATTATTGCCCTTTTATTTCCTCTCTTCTATTTGTTTTTTCATTATTATCATTACCTTCTATCTTCCCCACAAGCTGTCTCCCTCCCTTCCCCAGATAAAATTTTTCCTTTGGAAAAAAGTATAGATAGTCAAAATAAATTTGTGCTACAATGTTTGTTTCTAGAAACATATGTCTCATTTCATACCTAGTTTATCATCTCTTCATCATTAGTTAGGTAAATAGTCTTACTCATCTTGCTTTGGACTCATGATTAATCATTTTATTAATCAGATTCCGTAAGTCTTTCAAATTTGTTTTCCTTTATTAGTTATTATATCAATATTATATCAACTAGTTATTATATCAATAATCCTACTGATTCCCCTCACTTAAATTCATATCAGTTTAGGTCTTCCAAGATCTTTTGGAACTTGTCCTCCCCACCTTTTTTTACTTCTTATTGGTGCTAAAAAATTGCTTTACATTAAAATGCCATAATTTTAAGCCATTCTCCAAATGATGGGCACACACTTTTTTGATCTAGTTTTCTGCTACAACAAAAATGCTACTGTGTACACTTTTGTACAACTGATTCCTTCTTTTCTATCTTTTATGGTATAAATCGGTCAAAAATATGCACAATTTAGTAAAAAAACAAATGACATAGGTAAAAATTACCAGGTAACTGAACCAAAGTACAGTTCCACAAACAATGCAATAATGCATTATTATTTTGTTTTGTTCTTAATACATTGCAGGCCTTCAACTGTCATTTTTCATTTTTGTGACCATTTTTACTAATCTGATGAATGTGTGGTGAAACCTCAGAGTTGCTTTCAATACCCATTTCTCACACTATTAGCGATTTGAGCATTTTTGCAAGTGGTTGTTGATATTTTCAATCTCTTCTGAGAATGCCTGTTCCTATGCCTTGTTGATTTATATGCTAGAGAATGACACTTCTTTTATATTTTTATCAATCTCTATGTACCTTGAATTTCAGGCTTTTATCACAGAAAATTGCAGCAAAAATTTAATCCCATTAAGGATTTCTCCTTTAATTCTAATTTTGTTGATTTTGTTTGAACTAAAGCTTTTAAATTTTATGGAAATAAATTAAATATTTTATTTCCCATGATCCTCAATTTTTCTTGTTTATGCTTTCTATAAACATAGTTGTATAAATTATTTCTTTCCATTCTCCCCCAATTTATATATGATGACATTTTGTTACTATAATTGTGTGTGACTTGGAACAAGCAATAATTTTGATGTGGTTTTATTTTGTAACAACAATACTCATGAATCTGTACTTTGACACTGTTTCACTAAAAATGCCTAAATAATGACTAATTGAAATCAGATTTCGCTACATTTAGTTAGAGATCTCCCAGTTTGGGAATAGATTTTGTGTCATTTTTACATGTCTTATTGTTTGTTTTTGTTGTATTTTAAGTCTGCAACTTTAAGAAGGGAGAGATAATAAAATTGAAAGTAAGAAATTCATTAAACTAATGGCTAGAAGATAGTTTTATAAAAAAACAATAAAATAGATAGATCATTGGTTAAATTGATTAAAGGAAAGAAGAAATCTAAATTACAGTATCATAAATGAAAGCAGAGAATTCATCAGAAGAGGAAATTAAGATAATTGTTAGGAGCTATTTTGCCCAGTTACATGCCAATAAATTTAATAATCTATATGAAATGGATGAATATATACAAAAATATAAATTATGTTGATTAACAGAAGAAATTAAATAAATAACCCAATGTTAGAAAAAGAAATTGAACTAGCCATCAATGAAATTCTGCAGAAAAGTATCCAGGACTAGATGGATTCACAAGTGAATTCTACCATACATTTAAAGAACAATTAATCCCAAATCTATATAAACTACTTATAAAAAATAGGAAAGAAGTCCTATAAAATTTCTTTTATGAGATAAATATGGTGCTTATATATAAACTAGGAAGATCCAAAACAGAGAAAAAAATTATAAATCAATTTCCCTAATGAATATTGATGGAAACATTTTAAATAAAATACAAGAAAAGAGATTATGTCAATATAGCACAAATACTATGACCAGGTAGAATTTATACCAAGATAGATCTGGTTTAATATTAGGAAAACTAACAGTATAGTTGACTATATCAATGACAAAACCAACAAAAATCATATGATTATTTCAATAGATGAAGAAAAATCCTTTGACAAAATACAACACCCATTATTCTTAAAAACACTAGAGAGTAGGGGGCATTTAGGTGGTGCAGTTGATAAAGCACTGGCCCTGGATTCAGGAGGACCTGATTTCAAATTCGGCCTCAGACACTTGACACTAGCTATGTGAACTTGGGCTAGTCACTTCACCCTCATTACCTCACAAAAAAAGGAAAAAAAATAATTAAAAAAACACTAGAGAGTATAGGAATAAAGAATTTAACTTAAAATAGTAAATAATAGTTATTTCAAACTATCATCAAGCATTATCTATAATGGGACTAAGCTAGATGCCTTCCCAATATAATCAGGGATAAGCAAGGATGCCTACTTTTATTTAATATTGTGCAAGAAACATTGACTATAGCCTAAGAGAAGAACAAGAAATTAAAGGAATTAGATAAGGCAATGAGCAAACAAAACAATCACTCTTTGTGCATTATATGATGTTATACTCAGAGATTCCTATAGAATCAACTAAAAAACTCCTTGAAATCATTAACAAAATTAGCAAAGTTGCAGGATACAAAATAAACTCACTTAAATCATTATCATTTCTATATATTACCAATAAAGTTCAGCAACAAAATAAAGAAAAAAAATCCATTTAAAATAACTGTAGACATTATAAAATACTTGGGATTCCACCTGCCAAGACAAACCCAGGAACTATATGAATACAACTATATAACACTTTTCAAACAAATAAATTCAGGTCTAAACAATTGGAAAAAATATTAATTACTCAACTTGTCAAGGCCAAGACAATATGAAAAATGACAATTCTGTCTAAATTAATCTATTTATATGAACACCATACCAATTAAGCTATTAAAATTATTTTATAGAGTTAGAAAAAATAATAACAAAACTCATGTGGAAGAACAAAAGTAGTCAGGGGCAGCTAGGTGGAGCATTGGATAGAGCACCAGCCCTGTATTCAGGAGGACCTGAGTTCAAATCTGGATTCAGACACTTAACACTTACTAGCTGTGTGACCCTGGGCAATTCACTTAACCCCAATTGCCTCACCAAAAAAAGAAAGAAAGAAAGAAAGAAAGAAAGAAAGAAAGAAAGAAAGAAAGAAAGAAAGAAAGAAAGAAAGAAAGAAAGAAAGAAAGAAAGAAAGAAAGAAAGAAAGAAAGAAAGAAAGAAAGAAAGAAAGAAAGAAAGAAGTCTAACCCTGACAGTGATCAAACTGTATTATAAAGCAATATTTATTAAAACAATCTGGTACTGACTGGGAAACAGTGGTGGATCGGGGGAATAGAATAGGTATAAATTACATTGTAACAAATGACCATAGTAATCTAGTATATGATAAACCTAAATATCTAAACTTTTGGAAGAAAAACTCATTATCTGACAAGAACTGCTGGGAAAACTGAAAAACAGTATGGAAGAAATTAGGTATAGACCAGCATCTCACACCATATACCAAGATAAGTTCAAAATAGGAACATGATTTGCACATAAAGACTGATACCTGAGGTGGGTAGGTGGCGCAGTGGATAAAGCACTGGCCCTGGATTCAGGAGGACCTGAGTCCAAATCTGGCCTCAGACACTTGACACTTACTAGCTGTGTGACCCTGGGCAAGTCACTTAACTCCCATTGCCCTGCGGGGAAAAAAAAAAGAAGACTGATACCATAAGCAAATTAAGAGAGTATGGAACAGTTTATCTATCAGATTTATGGATAAGGGGAGAATTTAGGACCAAAGAAGATATAGAGAGCAATACAAAATATAAAATAGATAATTTTATTATATAAAATTTTTAAAAACTTTTGCACAAAAACCCTAATGCAACCAAAATCATAAGAAAAGCAGAAAACTGAGGGTATATTGTTGTCACAAGTATCTCTGATAAAGGCCTCATTTCTCAAATACATAGAGAACAGTCAAATTTATTTTTAAAAATAGCATTCATCATCCAATTGATAAATGGTCAAAGGATAAGAACAGGCTGTTTTCAGAAAAAGAAATCCATGCTTTATACAGTCATATGACAAAAATGTTTTACATTAGTATTGATCACAGAGATGACCATTAAAACAACTCTGTGCTGCCACCTCATACTTATTAGAATGACTAATATGAAAAAAAGTAAAATGTTGGATGTTAAAGAAGATGTGGGAAAACTGGGATACTAATGCACTCTTGGTGGAGTTGTGAACTGATCCAACCATTCTGGAGAGCAATTTGGAACTATCTCCAAAGAGCTATAAAACTGCACACCCTTTGATCCAGAAATACCACTTCTGGGTCTATATGACAAAGATATCCAAACAAGTGAAAGGGTCCTACCCAGAAAAGGGGAAAGGACCTATATGTACAAAAATATTTATAGCAGCTCTTTATAGGGAGGCTAAGAATTAGAAATCAAAGGAATGCCCATCAACTGGGGAATGGCTACACAAATGGTGCTATATGATTGTAATGGAAAAGTATTGTGCTATAAGAAATGACAAGCACTATGATTTTAGAAAAAAATTGGAAAGACTTACATGAACTGATGTATAGCAGAAGAATGGTGTATACAGTAACAATATTCTTCAATGAAGGATTGTTTATGACTGCTATTTTTATCAATACAATGACTGAAAAAAATCCCAAAGGAATAATGATAAAGTATGATATCCACCTCCAAAGAAGGAACTTATATTGATTGAAAACAGAATGAAACATTCTATTTTTCACTTTCTTTCATTTTTTTCTTTTATTTGAGTCAAATTATACAAAATAACTAATATGGAAATGTTTTACATAATTTCATTTGTATAACATTTCTCATAACAGAAAGGAGAGAAGAGATAGAATTTGGAATTCAAAACCTTAAACATTTTTTTCAAGTATGCAGCTTTTAACAATGTATACCACTGCAAAGAAACATGCAAAAAATTTAGCTCTTTAAGTGCTAATTTCAGTAACTATTAGAACTATTATAAACATTTGGTATAGGGAAAACAGCTGTTTGAAGCCCATACTGAAGCAGAATCAGTCCATAAAAGCACAAAACAAAATGAAGTAAATTATGAACAACAACAGAAGGAATAGCCTAAGTCAACCTCAAAAAAAGGAGGAAATTACAGAAGCATCTAGCAGGCAGAGGGTAAGTTCTGATTTTTTCTATAGTGCAATAGAGGCTGTTTGAATTTGGAAGAACAGTGAGAAGACCAGTAAAAATTACCAAGTAACTGGCTAAGAAAAAACAATGCTTTTCATGTGCAAGACAATATGACTAGTATTTCAATTTGGTAAAAAGGTAAGTTTTTACTAATAAATTAATCAATAAGCACTTTGTAATTCTCTACTATGTGCCCGGAACTGAACTATGTATTATTGGTAAAAAATACCAAGAATAAAACAGTCCTTACTCACAAAGAGTTTATATTTAAATGGAGAAGACAATAAGTACATATAAAATACACATAAGTATAAAATGAATAAGTATAAGGAAGTTTGGGAGGTCAGGCATTAGCAGTTAAAGGTATACATAAAAATTCCACAGAGAAGATGGTTCTTGATCTCTATTTTGAAGGAATAGAAGGAATTTATAAAGCAGACATAATGAGGGGATGCATTCCAAGCATGTGGGATATGAGACAGAAAAATACTGCATGTGAAGAACAAAGGGCAAGCCGTTTTGAAAAAAATCAGAGTTTAAAAAAAAAAGGAGAGTAATATCCAATGATCCAAAACTATGGAATGAATCTAGGTTATAAAGAGCTTTAAAAGAGAAGTAGAAGATGTTATCTTTTATCCTGGATGAAATATGAAGTTACATTGATTTGTGCTTAAGGAAAATTTGTCAACAGTGTGTAGGATGGATTAGATTAAGCGAATACTAGTAAAAGAGAGCAATTAAGAAGCTGATGCAATATTTTAGGAAAGAGGTCATGAAGGCCTGAGATAGTAGATGTGTGAGGGGGAAGAGAGGATATATATGATGTAAGAAATGTTATGGAAAAAAGAAATGGGGAGATTTGTCAACTGATTGAATACAGGAAGTAAAGGGAAGTGAGGAATCAAGGATGATGCCAATGTTAGGAACCTAACAGCCTGGTGGGGCCTTTTATAAAAATAGGGAAGTTTAGAAAAGTGTAGAGTTTGGGGAGAAGATAATAAATTCAGCTTTGGACATATTGTTTTTGACATGTCTGATGAATAGATGAAAAGCAATTGTTAATATGGGACTGAAGGTTAGGGGAAAGGGCCTGGATGTGTGAATCTCTCAGACATCTGCAAAGGTGTGTATATCTTCACAACAGAAAATATTTATGACACAAAGCCTCATGAACGTTCATTAACATCTGCAACTTAAAATAATAATATATCACACTCATATTACTATTGTAGGAGATAGATACAACCTTCTCTGTTGCTGAAATACCAGGGCTGCTATTTCACATTCTGTTTGGGCATATACTGTCAGAGTAAGTCCCAATTGACAGATCTTCTGTCCTATCAAAGTAATATTTTTATTTTAAAAATATTTCCCAACTACATATAATTTTTATAACTTGTTTTACCATTTTGATTTCCAAATACTGTCCCTTCCTCTTATTTCTCCCCACCTTGAGAAGGCAAGCAATTTAAATCAATTAACCATGTGACATAATGAAAAATATTTCCATATTAGCCATGGTACAAAAGAAAACAGACAAAAAGAGAAAAAATAAAGTACAAAAAGGTTACTTCATATTGCATTTAGAGTTCATCAGTTCTCCCTTTGGAGGTGGACAGATAGCATTTTTCATCTTGGGTCCTTTGGAATTGTCTTGGATTGTTGTCTTGATTAGAATAATTACATCTTTCACAGTCAATCATCATCACACTATCACTGTTACTGTACGTAATATTCTGCATCATATCATACAAGTCTTCCCAGCTTTTTCTGAAACCATCCTGCTCATTGTTTCTTACATTGTTTATTGTTGTTCAATCATGGTTAAGTCATTTCTAACTTGGCTTGATGTCATTTGGGGTTTTCTTAGCAAGGATACTGAAGTGGTATGCCATTTCCCTCTCTGGCTCTTCTTACAGATGAAGAAATTGAAGCAAACAAGGTTAAGTGATTTGCCCAGGGTCACATAGCTAGTAAGTGTCTGAGGCCAGATCTGAATTTAGGAAGAAAGGTCTTCCTGATGACAGGCCTGGCACTTTATTCACTGTGCCACCTGTCTGTTATTTCCTATAGCATAACAATATTCCATCACATTCATAAACCTAAACTTCATCCATTCTCCAATTAATGGGCATCCGCTTAGTTTCCAATTCTTTGCCAACACAAAAAGAGCTGCAAAACATGGCTCTTAAACTCATCAGATTACTACAAGGATTGAAGACATCCTTTCTCAGCATTGCTGCTAATTGGCCTCTGTCTAGTGAATAAAAGAAAATGGAAGAAGGTGGCCAGAGAATCAGGCACACATAAACTGCCATGTACTTGTAAATTCTACTGCCACTATGGGTATTGTAGGGTGATATGCCTGAAGTCCCAGAGAATAAAAGTGCTGAATGTATCCCAAAACAGGCAGAAGGATTTCTCTTCAAGTACATTTACAATTCAGTGTAGGTAAGCTTTTCCTAACTTAGTTCCCAAGTATCTTTTTTTCTTTCCTTTGACTTCCCTTGCCTGTTTTGCCCTTCCCTGTCCTGTTATGCCATTGCCTTTCCTGCCCCTTCTCTTAAGACTGGGTCTCCCTATTTCATCTATGTTAGCAGTCCACAAATTACTCTTGAAGTTGTCCTTCTCTGATCATCAGGCGAGAATTTACTTTCCCCATTTCTGACCTGGACTAGTTAACCCCACACCCATGCTCTCCTTGGGTCCCATAATATTAATGCCAAAAGTTAGTTTGACTACCCATGTGGCATGGTCCACTGCAAATCAGAACTCCTGAACTCAAAGATCAACCAAGTAACTGGGATTATAGAAATGTGTCAACAAGCACAATTTTCTTATCACCTTCCATCCCAGGAACCATAAATCCAGATGTCATGCCAGCACAGCAAGGTATATGATCTTTGGATAACAGTCTTAGTACATCTCACCCAACAGAATGAGTGTACGTTCATTTCCTTAATTATTCCTGCTACTTCTCCACTGATATTTACATACTACAATTTATAAACGTTTACAAGTATTTAGTGATGAATGTTATTCCCTTTAACATTTTCCCTATAATAGCATTCTGTACAAGTTATATCTTGCTACTTGTCTCTGTATCCCTTAATTTGTAAAGGGCATTACAATGCAAATGCTTTCCTAGTTCAAGAAAACTTTACAGATAGTTCATGAATTTTAAAATGTGACAATGGATGAGCCTAGATTTTAATAGTGAATTTTAATTCCTAAGATTATGGCAATGTCATGTGGTATCACAAACTATTCTCAGGGATACAAACTTAGAATTACATTTTTAAGGAATGAAACTGTGATTTTTATAAATTTCTTTTGGGGTATTGTCAGAATTATGTTTTCAGAAACACAGTGTTTTAAGAAGGAAACATTTGAAATTTAAAATTAACTTTAGGAGATTAGAAACCTTTTCATGCTACAAATTAATGTTATAGAATGTGTGGATCTCTGATGTGTGTGTTTGTGTTTGTATGTGTGCATATGTGGTATATAAAGTCTTTCTTAGCTATGTCTTTCTGCTTTTCTGCCAAATAGTACAAGCTTTCAAAATGTTTACTGTACTCTTCACAGTCTTCAGAAATCTGAAATATAAAACATAAATACATATCCCACTTTTTCCAAATATATAATAGAATTAGGCTATCAATTTAAACAGATAATTATAATTTTGAAACTTTACTGATGCCTTTTGCTTTTAATCAAATTTTAGATATACATTTATGATTCTCAATTCTTTCACATTTGAAACTTCCCTTGAAAACATTTCAAAATAAATTATAATAATCCTCAGAACCTGCATAACTGTCCTTTTAATAGTTTTTTAAATATAGAAAATTCAGTTTAGTGTATAATCATATTCATTAATTTATATATCTGACCATAATTATTAAATTAGCCTCTCTAGAAAATAATCCATGTTCCTTTCATAAAAGAAAATAAAAATAAAACATTTTAGGGCAGCTAGGTGGAGCAGTGGATAAAGCATTGGCCCTGGATTCAGGAGGACCTGAGTTCAAATCCAGCCTCAGTTACTTGACACTAGCTATGTGACCTTGGCAAGTCACTTAACCCTCACTGTCCTGCAAAAAAAAAAAATGGTTATAGTATAATCATGAAAATCTGTAGATATAATTATTAAATGTGAAATTACATGTATCAGATCAGAGCATTTAAATATGTTAAAATCAGGATTTTTCTCTAAGTTACTTGATGCCAACATTAAGTTCCTGATATCTTAGATTTCTACTTAAGACTTGTGAACAAAGAAAATTCAACAACTCAAGAAATATTGTCTTTTTTATGCATCAGCGCCTGAATTAGTAAGTAGAAGCTTTAAATAAGAGCTGACTCTTATTATTTAGGAAGTTACAATTAAGTAGAGGGATAAGATTCAGAAAAAATACCTATGGTACAAAATAATATGTGACAAGTGCATAAGAAAAGTAAAAGCAACATCCAGTATGAAGTCTAAGGAAGAAAGGTTAATACAGGAGGGGATCAAAGATGATTTCCAGGAGAGTTGGCATCTGTATTGGGCTTTAAAAAATTGGCAAGATTGTAACAAGCAGAGATTGAAGAAAAGACATTTCAATCATTTGGAACAGCACAAATCATAATGGTATGATGGGAAAGTACAACATCTCTATTTAGAAGATGACAAACAGTCCCAATTTGGATAGAGTGCAATGTGTAAATTGGCATAGCAGTAGATAAGGTTGGACACATTCCAGATTGTGAAAGGCTCTAAATATAAACAGGTTCATGGGTGAGCCTCTCATTTGGACATGTGGGCATCTACTTACTCTCTGGGTTATCCTTCTCTCAGTAACTTGCTCTCACAATAGCCAGTCTAGCATCGCAGAGAAAGGCTACACAATGATGCAAATATATTCCTATTCTCTCAGAGTCCTAGTCATAACTCTGTTGAGGGGAAATACAATCTCTCAAAAAAGAAAAAAAAGAAGTACAATCTCTCCTCTCATGAATGTAGTCTTTGAGTATCCACCAATCAGTTTCTGTTAAATTTTGAATGTGACAAACTATAGACGAGATATCAGAACTGTTCTATAATAGAAAATGAATATTTGATTACTAATTATAATCTAAGGCAGGGTCATTGACTGAAGGGAACTGCAATTTGAATCTGGAAAGATTAGAAGATAGAGGGGAAAAGACATTTCAGAGCTGCATCAGCTACCTTTGAAGCTGGAAGTGATCAATTCTTAGTTCCTACTGATGAGTAAGTGGACCTGAGCAAAAGGATAATTTGGAAGCTTAGAATCAAAAAAGTCCATGTGTTCTTGGTTTATATGTCACATTCAATCCTCAGCAGCAATGGGTAATTTCAGAATTCTTAGTGATTGCTTCCTATTCAGAGTTTCTCAACTATTTTGCTCATTGAACATTTTTCAGTCCTAGGGTATTACAAAGAAATCAGCCAAATATTTTACATTATGAAAATAGTTTTGCCAGATCAAACACAACTTACATTTTTCTCTTTCAAGAGGATATGTAAGTAAAAATAAACATTATTATTTGTATCTATCTATTCACAATTACATCTACAAAATGGAAAACCAAATACATAATTCATCTGTACAATTATGTATATATAAAGCAAAAATAATGTACATGTCAACATTTTATAACTCAATGAAACATATTTAAATAATAAATTATACAGATACATATATAATACTTTATATTTAAATATTTTGTTTGGTTATAGGAATATTGGTCTCTCCATATCTACCTAGTACATTTATACAAATCTAAGCACTGACAATATTTCTTAGACTTAGTTGTAGTTTCTGAATTTGGAAGGTTTTTTTTTCTTTTTAAACCTTATAGAAACACTAACTCTTAGCCCTTAGATGACTATAGCTGTCAATTATATTCCTCTATTGATGAATGCTGTTCTCTCTCACAACTGCTATATCAGAGTAAAATGGCATTTATTGCTTTGGGCTTCAATCATTCCTCATCCTTTGAACTGTTATTTTTCTTTGATTTCATCATTGATTGAGATAAATGTAATGGAACTACCTGAAGCTCTGGTGGATACCAATATTGAATTAAATCATCATCATCTGAGCTGAAGCCTTCCTGAGTTCTTGTAAGTGTTTATTTTTTTTCCACTGTAATATCTTTCTTATTAGTTTCCTTTATTGATTGTGGGACACACTGATTTTCAATAGTCTTTGATTTCCACTTCAGAATAGTAATTTCTGATGACCACTTAAATTCCTAGTTATATTAAGAGTTTTGTACACATAACTCAAATTTTCTTTAATTTGGATATCTCATGATTAAGCAATACCAACTTATTATTACATTTTTCTAATATTTCATTAGAGGTTTTTTTTTTAAGTTTGTGATTTATTGTGGAAATAAAATTAGACCCCACACTATTTCTTAGTTTTTGATACTGGTTTCTATGGGTACCAACTTCCTGTGTTGTAAATGATAATTCTTCCTTTAAATACATATGAAATATTTGAAACCAGACATTTCAAATTTATAACAAACAATACTTTTGTTCTGATAGTATTTTAAGGTAGTATTCAAAGGGAAGGGAATGGGAAAGGGCATTTATTAAGCAACCAGTGCCAAGCACTGTGTGAGGTGCTTCATCTTCATAAGAACCCTGTGAGGAAAAAAATAATAATAATAAAGAACCCTGTGAGGAGGCTGCTACTATTATCCCTAGTTTATAGTCAAGGAAACTGAGGAAGATAGAGATTAAGTGAATTTCCCAAAGTCACATTGCTAATAATACTGCAGGCTGAATTTGAACTTGTCTTCCTTACTCCAAATACAGCACTTTATCCACTATGCTACCTAGCTGTCATATATAGGTATGCTATACATATGGATGTATATAGGTATATGTATGTATACATACATACTATATATATTCACATATTAACACACATATGTGTGTATGACATAGCAACTAGAAATAACTTAGCTGAGGATGAGGTAATCCTTATTGTTTTATAGTCCAGGGCACTCTTAAACACTAACCTCATTCCTGTTTTCCAGAGTTGATGTTTTAGAATTCAACTTCTCCATAATAAAATTTGATTACTTTTGTTATTAAATACAGGACTCATACATTCCTGTCTCAAACCCATGCGTGCATTTTGGAACAGATTAAATACTGGGTAATCCTGGTTACAATGACAATGGGGCTCCCTCTACTCACACATAGTTCATTAAAACCTTCCCTAGGTACTTTCAAAGATGATTTAACTTATGCCTCACATTTAGAGTCACTCACAAAAGGAAAAAATACTCAATATATCATATAAATCATGTATGAGACAAGTAATTGATTCTTACACATACAAAAAGCCTAAGCATAACACTCAAAAGTAAACATTAGCAGAGCAGAATTCACTAACTAGTTATAACTACAATCTGTTAGGTTTGGCTAATACCAAGCCTTTTCAGAACACATCATTTTACTCAACTTCCTTTTAAGAATTTTGCAATTCACTTTCATTTTACACTGTCCAAAAAAAAAAACCAAAAAACCTGGTATATGTTGGATGGTAAGCTAGGTGGCCCTCATTTTAAATGCTTAATTGAAAAAGGTACAATGTAAAAAGTGCATCATAGGCTTGAGTTCAAATCCTAGCTACACCACTCACTCCTTCTTTTTACCCTGGGCAAGTCTATTATTCTCTCCAACCCTCATTGCAGAAGCAGGTGTAAAATGGTGGCATTGAACCAGATCATCTCTAATTTTTTCTCCAGTTGTAGGTTTATTCTCCTACACAATGAAGATTAGTTTAGATCTGAATTTAAGCCATGAATCTGCCATTTGAAATTAGTAAATTTGTTAGTTTGCTTCTCTGAGCTTCAATTTTCTTATTTTTACTACTTACCTCATAAATTTGTTGTGAAAATAGTGGTTTATCTTCCTTTAAAGTCTTTTGCTTTTTACTGCTCTCTCCCCCAATCTGCCTTTCCCTCCTTCCCTTCTCCGCCCCCCCCATTATCTCCCTCCCCTCCCTCAGGGCAAAAATATATTACTATATGGACTTGAGTATGACATTGAATTGCTTGATCTCATAGGGAGAGTTGAGGAAGGAGGGAGGAAGAAAAATTAGAACACAGAATTAGCTCAAGGACCTTGACCTCATCTGATTGGGCTCATGGATGGAATAGCATTCAAACCCAATTGGGAGGAGTAATCTATTTAATGTTGCCGGAAAGGAGGAGGGGAGGAGGATAAGGAAGGAAAGGTGAAAAAAGGGAGTGCAGAGTGGGGGAGAGGACAGTCAGAAGTAAAACACTTTTGAGGAGAAATAGGTAAAAAGAAGATAGAGCAAGTGTCATGGGAAGGGAGTGGGATGGAGGGAAATAGTTATGATGATTGATTATAATGGCAAAATGTATGGTACCTACTTTTCTGGGCTCTTATGAAGAAAATTCTCTGTCAAGCTTAAGGTACTATATACAGGCTATGATGAACAGGATACTATCAGAAAAACTTGGAAAGACCTGCATGAACTGAAGCAGAGTGAAATGTACTGTATACAAAATAACAGCAATAGGGGGCAGATAGGTGGCATAGTGGATAGAGCACCGGCCCTGAAGTCAGGAGGACCTGAGTTCAAATCCAGCCTCAGACACTTAACACTTACTAGCTGTGTGTCTCCAGGCAAGTCACTTAACCCCAATTGCCTCACCAAAAAATAAAAAAATAAAAAAAATAAAATAACAGCAATAGTGGGGAATGATCTGCTGGGAAGCATGTGGATATTTTCAGCAAGACAATGATCCAATATAACCCTGAAGGACTTATGAAGATTACAGCCCATCTGCAGAGAAAGAACTGATAGTATCTGAAAACAGATGGAAGTGCATTAATTTTTTTTTCTTTTCCCCTTTGACAATTCCTTAATTTGAAATTTTGGGGTTTCTTGACTGTTTTCTCTCACAACTAGCTAATGCAGGAATTTTTCCATGACTACTCATGTATAACTTATTTTGAAATGCTTGAGTTCTTGTGGGTGAGGTGTGGAAATGGAGGGAGGAAGAGAAGTTGGAACATACATTTTTTAAAAATTGATGTTAAAATTTGTTTTTACATATATTTTGTAAAATAAAATTCTATTCAAAGCAAAAAGAAAAGAAAGAAAATAGTGGTTTGTAAACCTTAATACATCATATGAATGTGAAATATCATCAGCATCAATTGTGGAACTTCTCAGAATTTTTAACTCCTTATAATATACCCAGAAGAGGCAGAATTGTATTAGAACAAAGCTAGTTTGTTACAAGGTAATGGTGGTAACATTACAAGAGATCCTTTTAGAGGAAATTTTATGTTGGATATAAATGTTAAATTAGGAGATTCACAATTTGGCATTCTAAAGTGGTTATTCATAGTTGCCATGCAAGTACAGACCCTGTATTATACTATTATTCCTTCCTATTCTTTCTTACTACTTCCCTTCTCCCTCTACATCAATCTATCCTTTATATCACTGCAAAACTAGAAATAGTAAAAACTGTGTTGGACTTAGAATTGTGAATATCTAAGTCTGTATCCTTATCTAGACACTTCAGCTGTTTGATCCTCACCAAGTTATTTAATTTCTCAGCCTCAGTTTCCTCCTTTGTAAAGTAGGAACAATCACAGGAAGGAGCCAGAGTGGTGTAGTAAATGTCCATAGTGAGGAGGGTGCAGGAACTGAATAAAAATATTTTTGAATATTTCTGTGGCATGATAGAGAATGTTCTGAGAATAAAAGAATGGAGCCCAAAGAGGAATGAAAACATGTCTGGCATGAGCACTTTCCTTAAAATGGTAGTTTGGAAAGGAACTGAACAATGAAAGGAATAGGCTACTATTCCTTTTTATTTAGTGTGCTGAGGGAATATTACATAAGTGTCTAAAACAGCTGCTTTTATATAGATGAATAAAAGTATTAGTATATAAATTCATCCTGTAGCTTCACTAACAACATGCTTGGTACAACACAAACACATAGCAGAAAGATTTTTGTTTCATATAATTTAGAGATTTTATATACTTGGTAGCAGGACATCTATCCAAATAGTATTCTTAGGTTTTTAATCAATAAATATCATACCTATTTGACTGTAGGCAACATTTAGTTCTTTGATAATGGCCTAGTTCCAGTCCAGTTTATTGGCTTAGTTTTCAAGACCTGTCTTTGTAGTATGGAGATATGGTATATTAGTCTAAGAAAGATAGCAAGGTTATAATTTATAATTCTAGCAAGCAGATACGATCTTGACAATTATTTTGTAGGGACTAAATTTTTACAGCCTATAATGTCTTTCTCTACCATTTCTTTGAATAACCTATATTGGTCATTAAATATGAAAATTTCAGAATAACCCTTCTGCATTTTCTGGTGGCTATAACATGGTCCTGAATAACCATCATAACTGCTATCTATTTCTGCAAATGAATCATCATGACAGATATTTGTTCAATGTTTCTTTGTCAGTATATTTCTGGCTGAGATGATGAAGATGTCTGTGTAGGACCTTTTGATACAACTATTGGATCTTATTTGTTTTTTAAACTCTCTTCAGAGATAAGTTACTTTTGCTTACATTTGACAGTTCCATTGGCATGTACCTATTATTTGATTTTAAAATCACTCAGTAAAATATTTCTTTATTCCAGAAGTATTTCCTTAGGCTTTTTTTAACAGTTGTTGATAAATTCTAAACATATCTCTCAATCCTATTTCTCCTCCTCCTTCACCTCCTCCTCCTTTTTATTGTTATTGTTATCATCATCATAATAATCATCACAATCATTATCACTAGTAGTAATAATATGCCTTCCCATGATGCACATTGTAACTTATCTATTCCCTTAGATCCACACAGTATTCTGGGGGCTTTCCTAAAATTCTCTTGATATTACCTGGATACCAATGGAACAAAAAGTTTTCCCTTTGGTTCCTCCTTGATCTTGCCATGTGATTGGTTCACATTCCTTTTTGATCATATATTAATTTGATTACTATTCTTTATACCACTTTTCCTTCACTATTTTTAGTTGACAATATATAGCAGACCACTCATGACCATCAATATATTTTTGTGTGTGTGTGTGATTTACAAGTTAACTCTTTGAAGAGTGTAGTTTTCTATAGAGATCCACTTGAAGAACATTGTTTAAAAAGAAGGGCCTTTGTTTGGAGAAGGTTGGGCTTGGTTTTTGAAAAATTACAGTGTTCTTAATGACCTTAATCTTTTAGCTGAAACAAAGGATTTTAATCAAAGCCTTGTATAAGAAACCCAAGAGATATAAAATCACATCAAAAGAGAAAGAATTTAAAAGTCCCATGAAAAGTCATATAAAGAATGTAGATAAAATCTCTGTGAAACTGTACAAATATTTTGATCTATGAGAAAATAAGTGTGGTTTACTCCCATCAGTCCTTCACTGATCTAGAGAAAAGAAACTATCTTCATTTCTTTTGTTCCCTTGGGTTTGTCACAGATCAAGGATAACTGGACTTGCTGGAGTTGGGGGTGGGGGGAAAGGACAAAGAAAATTATTTCTGGTTTGCCCCAAGAAATCAATTATTAATAATTATTTTTCACATATCCTTTTAGAATTAATGGGCAGTAAAGAAAAGGCACACAATAAGTTGCTCCCTTCATCAGAAAAGGTAGAGAAAAACATTAGAGAATGAGCTTACTAATCAGATGTGATCATTTGACAATTTCTGATTTTAAATGGCCATAAAAAGAATATAAAATAAGCTATGCATTCATTTTCCACTCTAACTTGCTCAGAATTTAAAGAAAAAATATAGCTAAGTTCCATGAGCTATCACAAGCTATTAAATCAGGAAGAAAAATGTCTGGCAAAAATTTTAGGCAAATGCTGTGGCCTTATCCTTTCTATTTATGGCTTTATAATGATCAGGTAGTGTGGAGAGGTTGAAATAACCCTGCATTTGTAGTTGAAGAACCTGTCTTCAAATCCTGGCTCAGATATTAACAACTTGGATGACCCAGGTAAAGTTATTTAACCTCATGGGAATCATTTTTTTTTATCCATCCATACAATAAAGGAATTGGAGTAGATCTCAGTCAAGAAACATTTACTAAGCACCTAATATGTGTCAAAAACTATGCTAAATCCAAGGGATAATAAGAAAATCAAAAGATATTTTCTACTCTCAAGAGACTCACCATTTAATTGGGGAGACAATTAAAAAAATAGTATTAAGGCAGATCTAGAAAAGCTAGAAGGATGGTAAAGTAACAGGAAAAAGTAAATCAAGCTCTATCACATAATACTTTCAAATATATCTAGAAAATGCAGCAGAACATCCATATTGGGCTCAGACATTTCTTTGAATCAGACCACTTTGGGAGTACTGAAATTTTGTAGGTCCCTCAGCCTAAGCTGTCACTGAAATCCTGGAATAATACAATACCCACTATCTCCAAGAAAGCAACATCAGAAATCTTGATGACAAAAAGGTTACCCAGACATGTGCAGTGCCTGATCAAAATAATAAGTCCAGTCATAGTCTCTACAAATGAACAAAGAGTCCCACTCAAACCACAAAGCCAAAAGAAAAGATAACTCCAAAATATCTTCAAGGAAGTCTAAAGGAAAAAGACAGCTTGAGAAAAAGTTCAACTAGAATTTCAGGGGAAAATTAAACAGTTTTGCAAAGTTTTTTTTTTTTTTTAGTAAATGAGAGAACTAGGGGAGAAAAGGAAAATAAACACCTCTGGAAGAAGTAACTGGACAGAAAACTAAGAGATTATCAGAAGGGGCTGTAATGATTGGAATGATGCCACCTGCTGGAGAGGTACTGTAGGAAAGCTCCGCCATGAGGAAAAGGCATCTGAGGGCAAGCCATGTGGTCAAGGTGCTTGGCATCAGGAAGTGATGTTTGCTCATGGGTACTGTCTATCAAGGCTACGAGCCAATCAGCTTGAGGAGCCTCCCATTTCTGGGAGGAGGACATGAAATAGGAAGTGGAGGCTGGCAGAGGGTTTTTTCCTCTTTTTGTTCCTGACCTTGCCATGGCCGGTCGGGTGGTGGGGTCTCTTAGAAATAGTTAGATTTTTACCTTTCTCTCTGATCCTAATGCTCTTTAATAAATACTTAAACACTTAAATACTCTTGCTAAAGCTTATGATTTATTGGCAACCACTCATTAGATTTTAGATAGTATAGCTAGAATTTTAGCCCCTTACAGGGCACAGAAAATTATCCTAGCAAAAAACTCCCTGGAAATTAGAATGGACCAATTAGAATCTCGGAACTCCTTAAGAAAACAAGAAATATTGAAACAAAGCCAAAAGACTTCATAAAAGAAAAAACATAATATATTATATCAACAATTGCTCTGGAAAACATGTGAAGGAAATATAATTTATGAATAATTTTATTACCTGAAAGGTATGAATAGAAAAGAGACACACAAAGAGAGACAAAGACAGGGAGACAGAGAGAGGCCTAGACATTATATTTTGAGAAACAATAAAAGAAAATTTCCCAGATCTCTTAGTGTGAAAGTAGAAATACAAACATCTACAAAAAGAAATCTAAAATGAAAAATCCCAGGAAAATGACAATCAAAATACATAACTCCAGGTAAAATTAAAATACTGTAAGCACCCAGAAGGGAAGAATCCAAATAATAAGGAATAATAGTCAGGATAACACAAAATGTAGCAACCACCAGTATGGAAATCAGAGTGTCTGGAATATGATATTCAAAAAAACAAAGGATATAAGCTTACAACAAAGAATAACTTTCCTTGCAACACTGAATACAAATCTTCAAGGGGACAAAAGACCTTTCCAAGATGCTTCTTGGAAATTCTAAAGTATAAACACAGAAGCCATAACATAAAAGTTAAACATGAGTGGACAATATTAAGAGAATAAAGAATTATAAACTGTTTAAATTTTAACATGGAGATATAGTACTTGTGTCTCCTCTGAACCCTCTTGTCATCAGGGGTTATACATGGAACCTAATTACACATGGAGTCTGAAAACAATTCTATTATGTTTTGATGATTTTAAAAGCAGAACAGAAAGAGAGAGGAAGAGTAATAAATAGGAAGAGGGGGAGGGCAAAGAGAATAGAAGAAATGTATGGTTAAAAAGAGAGAGAGAGAAGATTATATAACACAGAGAAAAGGGTGCATTTAAATTTCATCCAGCAGGGAAACAAAAAGAAAGGGGAGAGAAGAAATAGGAATAAAAAAGAAGAGTAGATTAAAGGTAGATTTTACGTAAGTTTTGTTCCTCTCCTGGCTCCATTCCTGACTTCCAGATACCTTCATTTATTTCCACCCCTTTCATTATTGTTCCCTTTTATGTGTTACCTAGACATACTAAATATAAGCTACCAAAATGTAACCTCCTTGAAGGCAGGAACTGTTTTTTTCTTGTGTTAACCTCTCTAGAATTTAGCACAATACCTTTTGTTTCCTTCATTTCTTCCTTAAGGAAGGGATCAATCCTAAACAAAACAAACTCTAACTAAGGATGTTTGTATAAACTTTCTTCTTCTTTTTTTTTCAGTAGTCAAGCACTGGAAACTGAAAGAAGTGTTCTTATAATTGGGGAATAGTCAAACAAATTGTGAGATATGGGAAAGTCATGGAATATCATTATGCTATAAGGAATGATAAAAAGTGACAGTTTCAGAGAAACATAAAATCTGTATGAAGTGATGCAAAGTGAAGTGAGCAGAATCAGAAGGAAAAATTGTATAAGGGCAATAATATTTAAAGAAGAACAATTTTGAATTCCTTAAGAATTCTGATCAACACAATTGCCAAATATAGTTTCAGAGAACTCATAATGAAACATGGTTTCTACCTTCAAATAGAAATGTGATAGACTCAGATTACAGATATAACATCTACGTCTATATACATGAATGCATGCATGTACACACATATGTACTACATACATATATACATACACAATTTGACATAGCAAATGTAGGGATTTATTTTGACCTGTTATACTTATTTGTAAGAATTCTTTTCTTTTTTTCTCTATAAATGATAGGGGATAAGGAGATGTAAGGGAAAGATAATCAATTTGACAAAGCAAATAAAAGTTCATGAAGAGGAAGAAGAGAAGGAAAAGAAGTAGGAATAAAAGACAACAATGACAATGATGATGATGACAATAATGAGATGCAATGTTTTGTTTGAGAAATAGTAAGGAGGCCAGAGCCGCTGGATCACAGAATATATGTTAAAGGATTAAGATGTAAGAAGATTGGCAGACTGGACTAGATTATGAATGGCCTTGAACACCAGAGAATTTTACATTTGATACTGGAAGTCACAGGATACCATGTAGTTTATTAAATGTGTGTGTGTGTGTGTGTGTGTGTGTGAGGGGGTAATATTTCAGATCTTAACCTTAGGGAAATCACCCTTTACATCTGATTGGAGGTTGGAGTAGGGATAAATATGACACAGGGAGGTCAACCACAGGCTGGTGGCAGCATGTGAAGAGAAAAGTGGACTTATCAACTGGACTTGATAAGAGATTTGATATGGAAGGTTGGGGTGAGAGAGAATGAGGAGTTGAAAATGAAACCTAACTGTTACCTATAATCCCTTTTAACTCCCAAACTGGGAAGATGACTTTTCCCAAATTAGACATTCAAGGAAGCTGGTTGCTTGTGTAGTCACTTGAGACTCTCTGGCCTTACTGGAATATTCCAGAAGTCTTAACTAAGTGACTCCCTTTGAACTTAAAAACAGTTTGCTGATCAAAACTAAATGAGTTAAAAATTCAGGGCTTTTAAAGTCCTTGATGCAATCTGAGTTATGGCTCTACACTGCACATGCCAGAAATAGGCTCTCTTCCAAATGAAAGCATTTGTATCAGTGTGAAACAGTTCAGTAAGTGGGAGTCATTTTTTTCTATTGTAACAGGCCAGAGGCTCAGTCACTTCCAGACTGAGGAACACTAAAAAACATTGGAAATGCGGCAATTATTTTTAATTGCTATGTTCAGGGTAGAGCAATTTAAAATTACTAGAGCTTCCATTTTTTCTAGCACTTTAATTTGGAAGTGAGTCAAGTAATACTTTGCCATGGCAGTCTAAATTATATTAAACCAATTTACAAATGGGGCATTTAAAGAAATGTACATGAAGAAAAATCCATTAAAATGAGTAAAGATTATCATGGAAAAGAGATAAAATAGAAGGGGAAAAGAGTATCCTAGTACTTATGGATAAGGAACATAGATGTACTCATGTTCAGTTATGTCCATAAGAAATAAGAAAGACATTCTTCAAAAGACAACATGGTAGGAAAATATGATATGTCAATATAACCAAATAAAATGAAAGCTTAAGAAGTATCATAGCACAATGGATGGAACTATGGATTTAGAGCTAGGATTATCTGGGTTCCATTCCCACCTATGACACTATTAATATGACACTGAGAAAAATAATTTAATCCCTTCTAAGCCTCAGTTTCCTCAGTTATAAAGTAAGAATAATAATGTTATTCATATTCACCTCATTTGACTCTCTGGAAATAATGTTTGGGAAGCCCTTTCCAAATGTTAAAGAGCTATCTAAATGCTAATTGTCATTAAGTACAGACCTAGCAGACTAATATTTTTTTTCTATTCAAAGCAGAAAGAAATTTACTTATCTAAGTCTGTGTTTGATTTTTCATTGTGAATTGCAGTGATGGGAAAACAACAAAGAAGAATGTGGGAAGGAATAATATACTTCTTGGTGTGGAGAAAATAATCAAACCCATACTCAAAAATAAAAAATGATGGACAGTTCATTTAATTCTCACAGGTGATTCTTCAAGTTAACCAAAATCAAAAAGGCCATCGATTTGAAGTCAGAGAACCTGGGTTCCAATGCTATTTGGGCCACAATTAAAGATACCACCTTGTAAATTTGGGTGATTGCAAAGGCAGTGGTCCCTTCAGCAGAGAAAGAATGAGAGGAGAGAGAGGTTTTGAAGAAAATGTTAATTCCATTTTAGACATATCAAGTTTGAGGTGCCAAAGGAACATCTGAATAGAGATAACAGCCAATTACGATATGGTACTTGAGTTCAAGACAAGATTATTCCTGAATGTACAAATTTGGAAGTTATGTGCTTTAAAATTATGTTGATAAGTTGAGCCCTTGGAAATATAGGAGAGGAGAGAGGAGACAGGAGACAGGTGCCTCAGAGTCTTTGAGGACAGCCCACAAAAACAAAATATTCTGCTTTTTTTTTTTTTTAGGCAGTTTGCACTGGGGTATAGCACATAAAACAGATAAAAAAAAATATTTACAAAAAGTTAGTTCATGAAGGAATGGATGAAAGGGCATGATTCAACAGAGAAAACCAAGAAGGGATAGTTGAACATGTAGAAGGAAATCCAAGAGGATATTATCATGGAAGCCTAGGGAGGAGAGGGTGTCTAGGACAAGAAAGTGTTGAGGGGTTGTGATATGTTGATAAACACAACTGACTGAGAACTAACTTCATCTAGCCTCATTCCCAGGCCAATGAATTGCCTGGGGCTGAGGAGACTTTGTCAAGTCAAGCTTTTGATTATTTTAAAGCTCTCCCAAAACTCCTTCCAAAGAATCTAAAGCTTTCTTTATGTACATTTGTTTGTTTTGTAAAAAAGTTTAGTTTAAAAACTTATGAGATATTTATCCCTCACAAAGGTAATCTCATCACTCTTAGGTCTTTAAGTAAAGGAACTTTATGTAAAAGAACTTTATGTAAAAGAAGCTATGAGATAAATTAACCCAGAGGCAATCTCTTCCCTCTCTAGGTCCTATTATCCCATATAAATCCTGTCCCCAATACCCATTTTTGGGTATTCTTATCACTTGCTATGGAGGTATTCTGAATTGTAACTCCTCTGCCCTTAATTTTATTATATTAATTATTTCATTAATTTTGATGTTGATAATGTGACTCTAGAGAAAGTTTCCCTCACCAACAAAATTACATATCCCTTATATATTGATATCATTGAAAATAGATTCAGGGTGCAGCTAGATGGCACAGTGGATAAAGCACAGGCCTTGGATTCAGGAGTACCTGAGTTCAAATCCAGCCTCAGACACTTGGCACTTACTAGCTGTGTGACCCTGGGCAAGTCACTTAATCCCCATTGCCCTACCAAAAAAAAAAGGAAAGTAGATTCAATTGCAAATCAAAGGAGTGCCCATCAATTGGGAAATGGCTAAACAAACTGTGGTCTATGATGGTAATGGAATATTATTGTTGGTAATGGAATATTATTATGCTATAAGAAATGACAAACAGGATGATTTCAGAAAGGCATGGAAAAACTTCTATGAACTGATTGTATAGTGAAGTGAGCAGTACCAAGAGAACATTGTGCAGTGACAGCAATATTGTTTGATGAAGAACTGTGAATGACAACTATTCTCAGCAATACAGTGATCCAAAACAATCCTGAAGGACTAATGGTGAAGCATAGTAACCACCTTCAAAGAAAGGACTGATAGTAATTGAACACAGATGGAAGCATGCTATTTTTCACTTTCATTGTTTTCTTTTATTCAAATTTTACTGTACAAAATGACTAACATGGCAATGTTTTACATAATTGCACATATATAGCCTATATCTGATCGCTTACTTCCTCAAGGAAGGGCACAGGGAGGAAGGGAAGGAGGGATATATTTTGGAACTGGAAACTTTAAATAAAGGAGTATTTACTGAGGAAAAAAAAGAAAGTAGATTAAAGGGATTTGAGCTTGAATTAAAGAAAGGAGCTAAGACTAGCATCTGTGATAGTAGATATTGGGACCAGGTTACTATAAAAAAGAAAAGAGGAAAAGAAGAGAAGAAAAGAAAAGAAAAAAGAGAAAAAAAGAGCCACAGGAAAAAAATTGATTGTTTTGAAATATAAGTTGCTCCAAAATTCTTAATGCAGGTTAAGCTATTGAATATTTAATACTTAAAAATTGTACTAAAACTTTTGAGACACACCATATACTCTAAACAACTTTTGCAAGTAGATATTGAAGGTTAGTTAGGGTAACTTTAATTAAAGATAGAATAGAGTAAGAAAATGGGTTAAAAAACAGAACTCAAAAATTTACTATATATAAAAAATATTTAAAACATAAAGACATATAAAGGTACAAATATGAAGGGAGAGGAGAAATGGAGGAAGGAAGGGAGGAGGGAAGGAGGGAGGGAGGGAGGAAGAAAGGAAGGAAACCAAATACTAAACAAGCTTTTATAAACTATAACACACACAAAAAAAATTAGAATTAGTAATAGAAATGTTAACAAAATGTGATCTAAATGGAGAATAAAAATTATATCCTGAATAATATGTGGGTCAAAGAACAATCCATAAAAATAAATAAAAATAATTATAGTAAAGAGATTGAAAACATGAAAATTTTTATATGTAGTTACAGCAAATCAGTCTTTTTAGAAACATTTATATCAATCAAAGAGATAAAGAAAAGGTTGTGGGTTGAAAAATGATTTTAATTTTAAAAAACAGAAATCCAAAAATTAATGATTCAAAAATACCTTTAAAGGAGAAATTCATATGAAAAATAAAAGTTGAAACAAAATATTATTCAACTGATAAAAGTATTTTTTTTAAAAAAGGAACAAAATAAAAGAATGACTACCTAATTTAATTTTCTTAAACAAAAAGTAAAACCAAATCCCCAAGAATAAAGCAGAGAAAAGAGAAAAAACAACATTTTGATAAACTAATTAGAATCTACTGTGCCTATTTGTCAATAAAATAAGACATTAAAGGTATGAGATTGAAAATTGATACCCCACTTTATTTTGTATTATTTTAATAAAGCTTTATCAATTTACTTTGCATTAATGATCAATCTAGCATGCTTTGGTTGACCCTCTCATTATATGAGTTTAAACTTGCTTAAGCCTGTAACTTCAGTTGCCTATTGTGAAATATGCAACCTGATATTCCTTGATTAATTACTAATTTTTTTCTAATTAGTGTATCTAATCAGACATAATATCTGTGAATCAAATTCTGACTTGATTTTATAGGCCCTATCAGTAAAATTTGTGAGAGTTTAAGTTCCCTTAAATCTGTTAGCTTTTGCTGATCATTGAGATGAGTTTATCTAGTAATTGGATGTTTGTCCACTGTGAAAATTTCTAAAGGATTTTAATCAGGGGATGTTGGTCTACCTGGTGAGGAAATAATGTCAGTAGCACTAACCAATCATGAGGGAAATATGTCTATACAGTTACAGTGTAAATGCTAAAAATTTGTTGTTCTGTCAGTTGCATCCTTGATTACTAAGGGGTCTTGGACTCAATTTATTGGTATTTGCTAGACGTACTAATAAACTGTTCATGCTTAAAATTTTGTGCCTCAGTTCCTCTTTATCACAGTTTTTTTTGCAATAAAAAATAGTATTATAAATATATGTGAGGGCCAAAATTTGATATACAGAGCATTATTTGGATGACTCGCCTTAATATCGGGGTCCTGGAAATATGAGGGATCTTTTAGGTTCACCCTCCCCTCTGAACTGCCTTTTTTAGATATTTATCCCAAGCCAATGAGAACAGAGCTTCTAAACTTTAGTTCACAGAAGGATCAGATTTTATTACTTGGAAATTAAACAACAAAGGTGAAACTAATAAAAAATCAAAGATAAGGAAATAGGAAAATAAAAATATAGAGAAATGCTCTTAACTTTAAACTTAACCTATGCAATCCTCAGACCATTTCCAATTAAGCTAGTTCAAAGGAATTTAGGGTTTTCCTTAATTAACTCACTGAACCTGAAAGTTTACAATTGTTCGCGCTGCCAAAACAGCAGCCATCAGAGACAGCACAAACACACACCAACACCACAAGGGCCAAGAACGAAAAGGCTGAGTCCTAGAAGATGTCTAGCATTCTGGAAGCACCCTCCACCTCCCTTCAGGCAGCATTCAATCTTTCCTTCCCCAAAAAGGGGAAGGTGCTTCAAAAGCTGCCTATGGAGAGTTCTCTAATTTTTTTTTTTTTTTAGTGAGGCAATTGGGGTTAAGTGACTTGCCCAGGGTCACACAGCTAGTAAGTGTTAAGTGTCTGAGGCCGGATTTGAACTCAGGTACTCCTGACTCCAGGGCCGGTGCTCTATCCACTGCCCCACCTAGCTGCCCTGAGTTCTCTAATTTTTTACCACATATATATTGTCTAAATTAACAAAATAGAAAAGGAGAATATGATCTACCCAATCATAAACTAAAGAATTTACCAACTCATTCATAAAATCTGAAAGTTGAGGTCCAAAAATGTTTACAAAGTCATTGTCAAACTTTCAAACAATTACAAATCCCTAGTCTATGTAAAATGTTCTCAATAATAATCTCCCTTGCCATACTAATTTGATGAGATAAATGACTCCTGAACCTAAAATAAGAGTAAATTTTTTTGTATTTTATTTTTCCCAATTACATGTAAAAAAATTAACATATTTTTTTTATTTTGAATTCTAAATTTTCTATCTCCCTCTTCCCCTTTGCCCTCCCTAGGACAGCAAGTAATTTGATATGTTATAAACATGCAATAATGTAAAACATTTCATTATTAGTTATGTTGTAAAAGAACACATAGTCCAAAAAGGAAAAACAACTCACAAAAAAATAAAGTGAAAAATAGTGTGCTCCAATCTTTACTCAGATTCCATTAGTTTTCTCTGGATGTGATTAGTATTTTTTCATCATGAGTTCTCTGCCATTGTCTTGGGTCATTGTATACATGAGAATTGCTGTCATTCACAGTTGATCATCATCCAATATTGCTTTTACTCTGTATAGTGTTCTCCTGTTCCACTCACTTCACTTTGCATCAGTTCATGTAAGTCTTTAGAGTTATTTCTGCTCATCATTTTTATTGCATAATGATATTTTATTAGATCATATATAATAACTTTTCAACCATTTCCCAATTAATAGACAGACATCACTTCAATTTCCAATTCTTAAAAAGGAAATTTCAAATTATAGAACAGTATAAAAAATAAGCATCGATACAAAATTAAATAAAATATTAGTTATGTGTAACTAGAAACAATATATCCAAATCTATTGACAATAACTGAGTTGAATTTATGTGAAGGACATAAGGATAATCTAATATTGGGAAAATTGTTAGCATAACTAATCATATCCATAAATAAAATAATCCCAAATACTCTGACTTTTTCAAATGATGGAAAAATGTCTTCAACAAAATAGACTACTCATTTATGTAAAGAAGCCTCACCCCACCTGCAATAGTGACACATTCTTCAGTGTTATGTAATAATTATACAAAAATACCACTTTAGCATTATTTGAGACAGATCAACATTTGGGTTTTTTTCCAATAAGATTGGAGGCTGAAATAATCAGATTGATTCTGTGTTTTTTTTTTTAATTGATTTTTGTATTGTAACAGCCTGAGGCATAATTCTTTGTCTCTGAATTTGGTTCAGAAATCCAGCAGGCTTATAATGAGTTAAGTGTAGAAATCCAATTCTCCTGCTAATCACTGTTCTATTCTTGCCTAAAGGAAATCTGTTATCCTTGAGGGATACAGATGGACAGTAGGGAATATGATCTTATATCTTTATATCACCAAGTTATCCTTCAAAGTTGTCTGGCTTGTTATCTAAAGCAAGCTGGTGCACTATCTCTAACTTTGCAGGTGGACTCAAATGATCAGCAATTCTTAGTCACAGGAGAGAAGGGATTTGTTGCTAGCCCTAGTTCCCAATTTCTAACCATTTATATTGTACCCCATTCTTCAGCTTCATAAGCAATCATATTGATTTAGCCAGTCATGATGTTGAGCTCTTTTACCAATCATCACATGTTCCCCACCTATGAAGTCGTTCTTTATTCTGTACTCACCCAAATTATAAAAGACAGCTGTTCCCCTCATTCAGTGTGTTAGCTTTCTTTGCTGAGGAAAATGAAATCTTATTTGATAGAAATTCACACTTTATTAATAAATTGAACATGCTCAGAACTTCATGCTTCGATCTACCTTAATTGTAACTGCTATAGGATGTATTAATGAACTGTTATGAAGATGTATAAATTTTAAAAAAGAATCTGCTTAATTCAATTTAATAAACATAACTGAGCATTTGTAAGCATGTCACTGAGATGGGGTTGGAGTGTTCACTCACACCTGGAATTTCAGTTGATTGGTACTAGATATTCATACATGTTGAGATTATAGTGGCAAGGATAATTTTTTTCTTTATTCCAGTGTTTCTCTAGCTGTTTTTTGTTCATTTGTTTGGTTTTTTTGGGTGTTTTCTGTTACTATTTTACCCTTGGGATATACTAGCTTTTTCCCCCTTAGATGAATGTTAATCAACAAAAGACTGAACTTTGTATTACCTCAAAAACAATACAGGGAACCATTTCTACTCTTCCATTGTTCTAGATTTTTTTTAATGTAATTTCATATAATTGAAACATTTTAATGAGGATATTGGAAAAAGAGGAATCCAGGGGGCAAACGACCTTTGTTTCCCAAATCAGAACTCCTAGAGAACTATTTTTTTTACCTTAATATTTAGATGCCTTCTCTTGCTAATATTGGAAAGGCATTGAATTACTGAATTTATAAGTAGAAAGGACGTAATAGATCATTTTTTAAAGTACATATCTCATCAGTTATTTCCCACTTAATAAACTCCATTGGTTCCCTATTACCTCTGGGACCAAACTCTTCTATTTGACACCTAACCCCCCTCATAAAGTAGTTCAAACCTACCTTTCTGGGATTATTACATGTCACTCTCATTCATATACTCTGTAATGCTGCTAAATTGATCTTTTTTTTTTTTTGTGGGGCAAAGAGGGTTAAGTAACTTCCCCAGGGTCACACAGCTAGTAGGTGTCAAGTGTCTGAGGCTGTATTTGAACTCATGTCCTACTGAATGCAAGGCCAGTGCTTTATCCACTGTGTCACCTAGCTGCCCCCAAATGATCTTCTTATAGGGTTTGTTTGTTTGTTTGTTTGTTTGTTTGTTTGTTTGTTTGTTTTGTGGGGCAGTGGGGTTAAGTGACTTGCCCAGGGTCACACAGCTAGTAAGTGTCAGGTGTCTGAGGCAGGATTTGAACTCAGGACCTTCTGCATCCAAGGCAAGTAATTTATCCAATGTGCCCCCCAAATGATCTTCTTAGTTCTTAACATACGATATTTCATATTAGTCTTTACACCTTTATATGGATTGTACCCAATATCTGGAATAGATTTTCTTCTCATTTCAACAATACACTCCCTAGTTATTGTTTTTTTCAAAACTTGGTTCAAATACTACCTCCCATGAGAGGCATTTCCTGATCTCCCAAACTCATAGTGCTTCTGGTGCAAATTATCTTGTACTTATCTTGTTCATACTTATATGTATAGATGCTGTCTCTCCAAATTATAAGATCCTTGAGAGCAGTTACTATTTAATTTCTTTTCTTTGTAACCATAACACCCTGCATGTGTATGCTCTTTTTTTTTCTTTTAAAAAATTTTTTATTTTATTATTTTCCAGTTACATATTACATATAAGGATAGTTTTCAACATTTGTTTTCACTGGATTTTTAGTTCCAAATTTTTCTTTTCTCCCCCCCTTCCCTCCCTCCTCCCCAAGACAGAAAGCAGTCTGATATAGGTTGTATATGTATAATCCATGTGTATGATCTTAATAAATGCTTGCTAACTGATAAGACTAGTTCAACTATTTAATGCATAAGGAAACTGAGGTTTAGATTTAATGGTCTTACAGTCAATATGTGAAAAATGAGATTTGAATTTAACTCTACTCTAACTTTAACTGTTTTTTTTTCCTTTAATATTTTTGTTGACTTTTTAAGTAACAATTTCCATTTGGTAAATTATTCTGAGTTTCAAGCACATAATTTATAAATGGCCTTTTTAGATTTGCAGTGTAGTCATAAATTTGGGACTACATATATTTTACTTTTTTGTGTACAAAATGTTTTCAAGACTAACCCAAAACAGAAATTACAGATAATTGAATCCGATTTTCTAACCAAACTACCCCATTTTCCTTCTAATTCATTCATCTATAAAAGAAAATTAAATATAACTTATGAAATATGAAGATCAAATTTATATTTCCTTTTTATATCCTAATATTTTAAAACATAGAATAACATGATAAATTGGGTGATCAAGATTCCATTTTATATTTTAACAGTGAATGTTTATACTGCATATACACATTAGTTATTAATACATTTTAAAATAATTATATGTAATCCCAAACCTTATTAAGGCAAATAAGAACTCATTAGAGACAAATAAAATAAAAACTGAACTTTGGATATAAAAAAAATGCAGCTAGTCATTGACTTTTTTTTTCAAAGTAATAGCTAAACTTGGTCTCTCAGAAGTGACAGTCATTTATTTTCATTTAGGAAGTGAAACACACTTCAATTCTAATTATCCTAAATTATTGTAAAAAGCTTTTTTGAAAATGAGGCATAATAGACTAGGCCAGTAACCTAAAAAGCTACTTGAAATTTGTGTATGAAAAAAGTAGAAATATGAAAAATATGCTTCATTATTCTCCACAGCTAGTGCATCTGAGAACAATATGGACATCTATAAAAAATGATTCAAATAAAGTTAACCACTCAGTCCTATGACACATACTTATTTAGTTCCCTGAGCTGAACTCAGAAAACAGCATCATACAGTTTCAGCCTTGAAGAGAACTTAGAAACCATTTAGAAAACCTTGGGTGGTACACTAGAAAGGGAGAACCACAAAATACGGGATTGAACTCCTGAGCTGCTAATTCCTAGATGGGATACCTTAGGGAAGTCTTCACCCTTTTGGGGATCCCATTTTCTTTCTCTATAAAATGCAGCTTTGGACTAGATCAATTCACAGGTTCTAGCCAACCTTAAATCCATGATCTTTTTCATTTTACAAAAAGGGAAATTGATGTCTAGAAAACTTGGCCTGGCTTGACTTGCTGAAATTTGGCTTAGTCGATGAATTTTTCTTTTCTTCGAATGTCCTTTTCTGTCCCCTTGAGTGTCTAAACTCTACCCACTCTTCAGTGCAGAGCTGATGGCTTTCTTCTGTCATCAATCTGCTTTGATTTCTTTAGTGGGCACTGATTTAACTCTTCCTTGAACTCAGAGCATTTATATGACCATACCACAGTTGGTAATGTACTGTTTTCTTTTTTTCCTACTAGCTTCCTGTGCATTTACTTATCTTGCCCCTGCACGCATAACTAAATTATTTGAGGCAAACCCACTTTAGTTTTGGAGCCAGAAGGCCTTGATTCAAATCCCAACCCTGCCACTTGATGCCCTTGTGATTTTATGCCTCATTTTCCTCACCTGTAAAATGAGGGGATTAGACTAGATCCTCTCTAAGAATCCTTTCAATTGTGAATCTCTAGCATACTTCCAAGACAAACACAATCTCTGCCATCTCAGACCCAATGGCCAAGCATGGAATAGGTCTTTGGCTGATCAAGAAAGAGTGTCATTTAAAACCACTTCAGAAAACTGAATGCCTCTTGTGTTTTGTTTTGTTTAGGGAGGCAATTGGGGTTAAGTGACTTGCCCAGGGCCACACAGCTAGTAAGTGTTAAGTGTCTGAGGCTGGATTTGAACTCAGGTCCTCCTGACTCCAGGGCCGGTGATCTATCCTAGCTGCCCCTGCCTCTTGCGTTTTTAAAGCCTTCCACAACTAACTCAGCAATTCATTTAGTGTTTTATTTTTCCCTTGAAAATGATCTCAAAATTCCTTCCTTTCATATATTCAATCTAAATGGCTTATGCTAAATTTTTATCCCATTTCCTCTCCAAATGCCCCAATTTGGTATTGCAAATATAAAGTCATCAGCTCTTCATATACTTAAAGCATGTTTTCAAGTAGCTTTATAGCTCTCCTTCAGGCTAAATTTTATCAATGAATAATCTTTCTTAGAAATAGTGTTTTGTAACAGAAAGAGGGCTGAATTTGGGATTAGAATGCCAGAGTTTTGGGCCAAACTCCTTAATAGCTGACTGGCAGTAGACAAACCTGTGAGACTCTGTTTCCCCCTATCTAAAGAAGGCGTAATAATTACTTCAAAATAGTATACAGAAATAGGAAAACATATATACATAATGACTACAGAAATGCAAATGGAAAAGAACAGAGCAATCAAGCTGAATTGAATGCTACAAAAATTATAATGACCAAACTTGTCACCTAAGAAATATAAGAAGGCACCTTCTTATATTGGATTATCGGCATGGAAGAGTATGGATAATGTAATCCTTTTTCAACATGATAGTTGGTTTTTCTGAACTTCCTCTCCTACTTTTCCTTCTTTGTTATATTCTAGTGTCCTCACAATGGATTATGATAGAGAGAAAGTCCTCCAGCAAAGGCCTTGAGAGATCAAAGATAAGAATCTCACATAACTTTAAGACCTGGATGAGTTTGTTCTTCACTGATGGAAGAAGCCACTCCACTGTTCATCTCATGAATCTCTTTAAGTATTTTTTTTGTGGGTCAATGAGGGTTAAGTGACTTGCCCAAGGTCACACAGCTAGTAAGTGTGAAGTTTCTGAGGCCAGATATGAACTCAGGTCCTGCTGAATCCAGGGCTGGTGCTCTATCCACTGTGCCACCTAGCTGCCCCCTGAATCCCTTTAAGTATTTGTTTTGTTTTGTTTTTTTGTTTTATGGGGCAATGAGGGTTAAGTGACTTGCCCAGGGTCACACAGCCAGTGTCAAGTGTCTGAGGCTGGATTTGAACTCAGGTCCTCCTGAATCCAAGGCCAGTGCTTTATCCACTGCACCACCTAGCTGCCCCTCCCCTTAAGTATTAAAATACAGATACTCTAAGCTGACAGAATGTAAACTCCAAGGGCAGGATGCTTCATTTTTGTATTTGCATTCCCAGTAATTTACAAAGTGCTTGACATGAAGCAGGCAATTAATTTGTTAATGGGATGTCTAATTTATTTCTTTAATCTTCCTGCTTCCTTTCATCATAGCAGAGGGGAAGGAATAGGCACTTATTAAGTGCCTACTATGTGCTGGGCATTGCACTGTGCTAAGCACTTTATAAATATCTCATTTGATCTACACCACAAATCTCAGAGGTAGGTACTATTAGCTCAATTTTATAGTTGAGCAAACTAAGGCAGACTTGTCTGGGTTTACACAGTCAGTAAGTGCCTCTGAGACTGGATTTGAAATCAAGTCCTCCTGACTACAGATCTGGCACTCTATCTACTACACAACTTAGCTGCCTATATTATATTAATATGTGATAGTACATGATTATATATTAATTTCCACATGTGTATTTTTTGTTTTGTTTTTTTGCAGGGCAATGAGGGTTAAGTGACTTACCCAGGGTTACACAGCTAATAAGTGTCAAGTGTCTGAGGCTGGATTTCAACTCAGGTCCTCCTGAATCCAAGGCCGGTGCTTTTTCCACTGTGCTACCTAGCTGTCCCCCACACATGTGGTTTTAATTAATAAATCAGGGGGAAGCTAGGTGGTACAGTGGATAGAGCACCAGCCCTGGATTCAGGAGGACCTGAGTTCAAATCCAACCTCAGACACTTGACATGTACTAGCTGTGTGACTCTGGGCAAATCACTTAACCCTCATTGCCCTGCCATAAAAAAAAAAAAAATCAATCAATACACATTTATTAGATGTCTGCTATTTGCCAGTCACAGTGCTAAGTGCTAGGGATACAAAAAAGAGGCAAAAGACAATCCACACAATCCCAGCCCTCAAGGAGTTTACAGTCTAATCGGTCAGGGGGTGGTGATGGAGAGAACAACATACAAATATATACAAAGGAAGCAACAGCAATTAATCGGGAATAAACATTTTTTAAGTACCTACTGTGTATGTCACTGTGCTAAGTGCTGGGACAAAAAAAAAAGCCCCTGTCCTCAAGAGCTTATAATCTAATGAGAAAGACAATAGACAACATGCAAACAGATATATACGAAACAAGTCATGTACAGGATAAATAGGAAAGCATTAACAGAAGGAAGGCATTGAAATGAAAAGGTATTGTAGAAAGTTTCCTGAAGAATGTGGGATCTTATTTCCATCAGTATTCAGAGTGGAGGAAGATGGGCATGAGTGGGATAGCCAAGAGAGAATTCCCAGAGCTGAGAGATGGTGTATTTTGTTCATGGAACAGCCAAGAGGTCAGCATCACTGGGAGTATATGTGTCAGAAGGAAGATGTAAGAAGACTGGAAGGGTAGGAGGGGACTAGGGTGTGAAGGGCTCCAAGTGGCAAACATTTTGTATTTGCTCCTAGAGCCATAGGAAGCCATTAGAGTTTGTTGGGTGGGTGGGGGTAGTAGGAGTGGAAGGAGTTACAAGACCCATCTTGTAGGAAAATCACTTTAGTAACTAAATGGAGGCTTGGATAGGAGTGAGGAGAAAATTAAGGGAGGCAAATCCACAGATAGACTATTGCAGTATTGAAGGTGTGGTATGATGAAAACTTGTACTATAGTAATGGCAATGTCTGAGGAGAGAAAAGGGGATATTGAAGAAATGTTACAAAGGAGAGATGTGGCAAAAATCGACAGGCTTTGGCAATAGCTTGGATATAGCAGGGGATGAGAGACAGTGAGGAATCAGGATGACCTCCAAGTTGAAGCATGGGGAAGTGGGAGGGTTTCTTTCCAAAAATGACAAAGATACCTAGTTTCCAAGAGGCCATTGTCTTTGGCCAGTCTTGGTTTAAGAGAATGCGTTTTTTTTCTTTTATTATATTTTTTTGCATTTTTTCTAAAAGAGCAGAGCAATAGTAAATCAATCCAATGATTACAGCTGAACCTAAAACTGAAGGTGGTAGAAATTTCCCTTCTCTATCAAGGAGCACATCCCGGGAGTCCAGTATTTCCTTCCTTTTTTTTTTTTGTGGGGCAATGAGGGTTAAGTGACTTGCCCAGGGTCACACAGCTAGAAAGTGTCAAGTGTCTGAGGCAGGATTTGAACTCAGTTCCTCCAGAATCCAGGGCCAATGCTTTATCCACTGCTCTACCTAGCTGCCCCTGGGATTCCAGTATTTCAAACCATTAAAAAAGAAACCCCATGTCTGGAGAAGAGCAAGAATAGCATAACAACCCATGCAAGGGAGAGTCTATGTTGGTTGCAGAGCCAGTCATGCCTAGCAATGGAAGAAGACCTTCCTAGCAAAGGATCTATGCCAATCAGGGAACTGTGTGAAGAAACTATAAAGAGTAAAAAAATGGCAAGGCCCTGGGCAGTTGTGAGTTACTAGAGCTACACATGCTCCTTATATGTATGCCTCATTACATACTACTTTATATTTCTGCCTACTCTCCCCACAGAGATGTGCATTTGTGTGAGTGTCCCTGGGTGCAGGTATAATATATTTGATTAACTGTTTTTACTATTCTACTCTAGCAAATGCCTTTGTAAAAAATTAATCCTGTCTACTAGCTAATTGTTAACTGGGAGCACACTGGCGGAGGCTCATGAATTACAGTAGCAGGAATATCCCATTACTCCTAGAATCTGGGCACAGCAGCCAGGACTCTGTGGATCCAAACCAGGAATGCCAGTTAGAGGACTAGTCCAGAAGGGTGCTAAATATGTCAGTCTCCTCTTGACACAAAGGACCCAAGTCACTCTCAGAAACTTGCTTTTCTAGTTCACTGCTCTCATCCAGATGAAAGCTGTGAACATTGGTATGTGGCACTCTTCCCTAAGTTCCTAAGGCTTAAAACTTCATACAGTTTTATTTTATTTGAAAAGTCCCAGACTCCACATCGGGGGATTGGGCTCACTCTTTCGAGATGCTGTTTATTGAGTATAGTTTCATTCTTCTGCCCTCTCTTCTTATAGAGCATCATCAATCAATGGAAAGATCAATCAATTACCTAGCATTTATTAAGCACTGTGTGTGTGTGTGTGTGTGTGTGTGTGTGTGTGTGTGTGTGTGTGTGTGTGAAGCAGCTTGCTAAGTCCAGAGGATGAAAAGATAAAAAGCACTCAGTCCCAGTTCTCAATAATTTAAAATTCTATGGAGACAATAATGTAAAAAGATATGCAAATACAAAACATGTACAAAACAAATACTAAATAATTGAAGGGAGGGACATTAATTGCCAGGTCCTTTTCATCATGGGTCCTAATCTACAGCTTGCATATAACTTCCTAATTATACTTCAAAAAGCTAATGGAATGATTACATTTATGCCTCACAGTAATACAATTTTCCCACCCTCTAAGGGCCAGATTATCTAGGGGCTATTAGCAATTCTCTGTCCATTTGGCACTTAGTCACCATGTACTCCCTACTTAACACCATTTCACATACCTGTCGACATGAGGTTAAGTATGTCATTTCTTTCTTCTCTTTCCAAAGCCTTGATTGTGAACATCCAGCTCATCACCTTAAAAACCACCTCTCTCCACCCCAGACATGCTCTTATTTTTCATAAGGTATTGACATTTGAAAGAACACACCCACTCTATTTCTTCTTCTCTTTCTCTTTTTAATCCTCTTCCTGGAGCATTAAAGATGGACCATAGAAATAAGGCCAGAAGACTCATTTTGGACTGTTTTTGTTGTTGTTGTTTAATGCTGCAACCTTTAGCATGGACTGAGTTGGTTCAGAACATCTGTTTTTTGATTTATTATAAAACTTTTTTTTTAATGAAACAAAGTGGTATAGACCAGTGGTCTAAAGAACTACTTGAAATTTTTATTTGAAAAATAGAAAAGTGGAAATTATACTTCATAATTCCCTATGGCCAGGTCATCTGAAAAAAAAATATGTGCATCAATGAAATATTATTCAAATAGCCATCTAAATGCTTTTTGGAGCTATCTAAAATTGGGCATACAGACCAATGTACCCAAGAGCACCTTGGATTGATCTGTTGAAATAACAACTATTTAATTAGGGGAAGCATATAAAAGGAGCTCCTCTCACTTCAATCAATTTGAGCCTCCCTTTCTCTGTATAGAGAATGAACATAGTAACGATTGGAATGATGCCACCTGCTGGACACTTGCTGTAGGAAAGCTCCACCATGAGGAGAAGGCCTCTGAGGGCAAGGCCATGCAGCTTTTCTTTGGCGTCAGGAAGTGATATTTGCTTGTGGTAGGAAGAGGAGGGAGGCTGGTGCTCTCGCTCTTTCCTCAGGACTTGGGTGGAGAAGGGAGCTAGAAATGCGCTCTCCCTTTAATAGATAGATGAATCTAGGCCTTTCTCTTTCTCTTCACCAAATTCTTATTCTCCTTAATAAATGCTTAAAAGTCTAACTCTTGCTAAAGCTTATAATTTGTTGGCAACCACTCATTACATATTTTAGAAAAACTAGTTGAATTTTAGCACCTTACAACATGCACATGAGCACAGTGTTTAGAGGATGATTGACAACTTCTGATTGGCTTGTAGAGACTGAAGTAGCCTCTGAGGTACTTGGCTGAGACTCATAAGAAAAACAAAACCTGCTATCATCATTTTTTGCCTTTTCTCTGTTTAAAGGACAGATTAGAAATAAGAAAAGCAGACTTGTGTTGCTGATTGAGGAGGGGAGACTTATTCACTGGAAGTCCTCTTCTTCCCCCAGGAATTAGCAAGGATAGATCTAGTGCAGAAGTACATGGCATTTACACACATTATCCCATTGCTTTCTTCTTTAGTAGATGAGAGGATTATTCTTGAGAGCAGAATTATAAGAAGCAAGAGATTTCAGCAGCTGGTTCAGGGAGAGATTTCTTTCAGAAAAATAACTAACATTCATATTGCTCTTTATAGTTTACAAAATGTTTTACATGGGTTATCTCAATTGATCCCCACAACAACCCTATGAACTAAACATTATTATTTATCTCCATTTTACAAATGCAGAAACTCTAAGGGAAATTAAGTGACTTGTCTAGTATTACACAGCTAGGAACTGTTTGAAATAGGATTTGAACTCGGGTCTGATATGGCAAATCTAGTGTTCTATTTACTAGATCACCTGTAGAAGATTTTGGCATAATAATAGCTAATAGCTATATTTTTATAGTGCCAACTATGTGCCAAGCACTATGTTCAGAACTTTAGAATTATTTCTCTTAGTGGAGCTTCACAACAATCCTGGGAAGTAAGTGCTATTAACATCTCCATTTTCAGTTGAAGAAATGGAGATAAAAAGAAGTTAAGTGATTTGCTCAGTCACAGGGCTAGTGTCTCAGGACAGATTTAAACACAGGTCTTGTTGACATTAGGCTCAGCACTCTATCCATTGTGTCATCCAGTTTCCACAGCTGGGACCATGTGATCCAAGAGAAAAGTTCCTGAAAATGGACTTTCCCCACCAAGAGATTGAGCAACCAGTTCATTAGTAGCATTCCTGAAGAAGGGCATGAAAGAAGGAAACATGCACTTGTCCCTGAATTCTGAGCATCCTTAGAACAGGTTCCAAACCTAAGAGACGGAATTTTCTTAGAGAACCAAGATTGCCCATATGACCCCCCATGGATGAAGGAGCAGTGAATAGGACCCATGACTATGGGTAATCATTCAATCTACTCCTTGCTATATTTTCCAATCCCATGTTCTAGCTAATAAAACAAATTATCTAGATGGTGTAGGTCTGATAGAAAAGGGAGATGAATTAGACATGATACAATAAGCTATATACATGACTATTTGGATGGCCAGACTCAAAGAACAGTTTTAATGGTTTCATATTACTGTGGCAAGTGGTCTCAAGTAGAGTAGACCAAGGGATCTGTGCTTAGCTCTGTGTGGTGACTTTGAAAAAAAAAAGACAAAGATGATATGCTCATCAAATTTGCAGATGACGCAAAGATGGGAGGGATAGCTAACACAGTAGATGATTTAAGATACAAAAAGATGAGAGGTTAGAACATTGGGCTACATCTAATCAGAGGAAATTCAATATATATAAATGTAAAAAAAGACTTGGGTAGAGAAATATGAACTTCACAATTATGAGATGGGGAAATTTTGGAAAGATAGCAGCCTTTGAAAAAAATATTGGATGCTTTTGGTGAACTGCAAGGTCATTCAACAAGTGATGTGTCCACCAAAAACTAAAAAGCTGCTGTGATCTTGGGCTATATTGAGATTAGAATAGATTCCAGGAATGGGGAATATGTTTTCTTGCTATACTTTGCTCTCCTCAGGGCTCAAGTGGAGTAGTTTGTTCTTGGGTGGCACAGTTTATAGAAAATATCTATAGGAGGGTAGACGGGTTGATAAGAGGCCTTGAATACATAACATATAAGGATTAACTCAGAACAGGGAATATTTAATCTGGACAAAATGACTCAGGATGACGTGATAGTTCTAAGTATTTAAAAGATTGATATATAGAAGAACATTTAGACTTGGGAGGGGGGCAGGTAGGATGTTGGCCTCAGACAGTGGAAGCAGGAGCAATGAGTATAAGCTGAAAACAGATCAATGTAGGCTCATTGTCAGAATGACTTCCTAACAATTGGACATCTCCAAAAGGGAAGTGGGCTGTCTCAAAAGGCAGTGGGCTCCCTATCCTCAGAGGTCTTCAAATAGAGGCTGGACAGTTATTCATTGGGTATTTACAGTAGAGATTCCTTGGAAGGATGAGTTGGGGCAGAAGGATGCTGACGTCCCTTCCAACTCTAAAATTCTAGACTTCTTGTTTAGCAACCCCCAAAACATTTATCTTCTGAAAGGAATTTGTGAACAACTACTAAGTGCTCTATGCATTTTCTGAGTTTTTCTTTTCTTTTTTTTCTGTGCTCCTCTAAGTCTTCTTAGGGCCTTAATGCATTTTTAAAATCTCTTTATAGGTTCATGAAAGGCCTTTGCAACTTCTGTATAGTTTTTGATGTGAAATGAAGGCTGTCCCAAAACCACTAATAAAACCTTGATGTGTTTGTATGGAAGTTTGGGAACTTCTTTTATGTATGCTTGAGGAAACTTGAGCACAAGTCATACCTATGCTCAATTTGGAGGGCTTTTTTGTTTGTTTGTTTTCTAGAGCCAACTATAGATAGGAACAATGAGTCAAAGAAAGAAAGTGATCAGAAATCACACAGCTTATATGCATCAGAAATCTGTCTTGAACACAAGACTTCTTCATTGCAAACTACATTGGTGCTGCTCTAATTGTGATTTGTATTTCTTATACTTTATACTAAAAATGAATTAAGACAGAAAATCTAATTTTAGGCAAAATCTAGCATTACAATGTCTCTCCCCACCTCCCAGCACTTTTTCCAGTGTTGAATGAAGCATAGGAAATGTAAATGATTTATTCACAAACATATGACAAAAGCTAATTAAACACAACCTTTTTATAGCTGCTTATATTCTAGGAAGAACTTTCAGGCTTCCATATTTTAAAAGGTTAAAGACATTTGTCTTGTCAAAGATGCAGACAAATTCAGGAATATACTCTCTATAAATAATAGCTTTATGTCCAAAAATATAATTCCTGCTTTTCCTACAGCATTCCTTATCTTCAGGTGTATCTTCCAAACAGTATATGCATGATTCAGAAGAAATTTTAGTGATCATATATAAAAGGGATACTTAAATTAGGGATTCATGGACCTGTGCTTTAAAAAATATTTTAACTACATTTCTTTTTTTTAGTGAGGCAATTGGGGTTAAGTGACTTGCCCAGGGTCACACAGCTAGTAAGTGTTAAGTGTCTGAGGCCGGATTTGAACTCAGGTACTCCTGATTCCAGGGCCAGTGCTCTATCCACTCACTGTGCCACCTAGCTGCCCCTACATTTCAATATAATTTCTTTCATTTGTAATCTTATGTATTTTATTTTATATATTTAAAAACAGTGGGATAGGATTCATTGAATTCACCAGGGATCTGTGTCATCACTCATCATGTATGTTAAGAACCCCTGATCTAGACCATATCCCTCATTTTACATAATAGTAATTTGTTCAGTCATTTTAGTCATATTCAATTCTTTTTGACTTTTCTTCGGGTTTTCTTGGCAAAAATACCGAAATTGTTTGCCATTTCCTTCTCCAGCTCATTTTACAGATGAGGAAATTGAGGTAAACAGGCCTAAGTAACTTGCTTAGGGTGACAGAGCTGGTAAATATATGATGCTAGATTTGATTTCAGGAAGATGAGTCTTCCTGACTCCAAGTACAGAGCTCTGTCCACTGAACCACCCGGCTGCCCTGCCTAATAGTAAAGTAACTTACAAATATCACACAGTGAATCAGTGTCAGGTTGGTCCCCTGATGCTTAATCTTTTCAACTGCTTACTTGATAGTTTGTTCCTACCAGTTAGCTAATTCAGCTCCAAAACTGAGGTGAACAAGTTGTATGATAGGAATCATTGGTTTTATTGACACATCATTTAATCAAGAGTCAAACTCTATCTCTGTGGAGGACTAATTCAGGACTAATTCAAACACTTCAATTAACCACTTGGATTCACATACCTCATTTGTAGGGCATGGGCACAAGACCTATGGTTCCTAATTGGTATAGAAGAAATCTCCTCTACCAATGAAGTGGGGGATATCTGACAGGCAGTTAGAAATGTAAGTCTGGGTGTCAGGGGGAGAAAAAGCTAGAGCAGAATAAGTAAATTTGAGAATTTTCCGCATAGAGATGAGAATTAAATCCATAGGAGCTAATGATATCACCAATGAAGAGGGATGAGAGAAGAAAGCCCAGAAAAGAATCCTGTGAGAAACCTGTAGTTAGAGGGTGTGAACTCACTGAGGATCCAGGAAAAGAGACTAATACAGAGTATTCAGATGTGTAGGAGGAGAGCCTGAAGAGAGTGATATTCTGAAAATTTAAAGAGATGAGAATACTAAGGAGAGGAAGGTGACTGACAGTGCAAAAGGCTGCAGAAAAGTCAAGAAAAATGAGTATTGAGGAAAGGCCTTTGGGTTTGGCAATTAAAAGATCATTGATAACTTTAGAGAGAGCAATTTTGATGGAATCATAATGTCAGCAACTGTTTTGTAAGGGGTTAAGGAGAGAGAGAGAGGAGAGAAACTGAAGGAGCCTATTATAGATAGTCGTCTCCAGTTTAACCATAAAGGGTAGAAGAGATACAGGAAATGGAAGATTCAAGTGAGGTTTCTTGTCTTTAGGATAGAGAAGAGATGGGCAAGTTTGTATGTAGTAGGGAAGGAGCCACTAGACCAGGAGAGTTGGAAGATAAATGATAGAGTGGGAATGACAGAGGGACTAATCTGTTGGAGATGTGATGAAACAGACTTATTTGTGAAAGTGCCTTGGTAAGGAACAAGGCTACTTCTTCATGTGAAACAGGAGTAAAGATGGAGTTAGTGGTAGAAGGCATCTAAGTGATATGAGGTGAAAGAGAAAGGAGAAGAGATAGTTGTGGGGAATGGCCTTAGTTGTTTTTTTTTCTTTTTTTCTGTAAAATATGAGTAAGGTTCTCAGCTGAAAGAGTAGGGGGAAAGGGCAGCTAGGTGACGCAGTGGATAAAGCACAGGCCTTGAAGTCAGGAGGACCTGAGTTCAAATCCGACCTCAGACACTTAACACTTACTAGCTGTGTGACCCTGGGCAAGTCACTTAACCCCAATTGCCCCGCAAAAAAAAAAAAAAAATAGAGTAGGGGGAGGAAGCCATGGGAGGTTTGAGGAGTAGTAAAGTTTTGGAAAAGCCACTATGTAGAGTGGGATAGTGGATTGACGACAGAAGTATAAAAAGGTTGCCAGCAATATCGAAGGTCCCAGTGAGATTATATAACAAATTTATAGTGGACCTGGTCAGAGTTGTTGCATGATTTTCTCCACCTTTGATCAGCAGCTTGTTTATAGTAGCAAAAGTAACAGACAGTGGGAGTGAACTAAGTCTGAGACAAGACAAGACACAACCAGTCATATTTTTTTTTTTTTTTGGTGGGGCAATGAGGGTAAAGTGGCTTGCCCAGGGTCACACAGCTAGTAAGTATAAAGTGTCTGAGGCCGTATTTAAACTCAGGTTCTCCTGAATCCAGAGCTGGTGCTTTATCCACTGCACCACCTAGCTGCACCTTGTTTTTGTTTTTGTTTTTATGAGTCATATTATAAGGAGCCCAGGGAATCTAGAGAAGAGAACAATGTCCAGTTAAACTAATTCACCAAGAGCTCAATATAGGGAAAAGAGGAGAGAGTGAATAGCACAGAGTGATGGTATGGGAGAGAACTGAGGGATGGAATGACTGGAGGTCATAGTTTGGATGAAAACTAGGGTTTGGGAAGGGAAGGCAAAGGGATAGCTAGAAAGGCAATAGATTATGGTCAGATAATGGGATTTTAAAATAATTAAACATAAAAAAGGTGCATTTGTGGGTGATGACAAGATTAATTGTATGACTGTCTTTATGTGTGCCTGAGGAAGGATGGAGAAGTAGGTCCAGAAGTAAGTTGAAAAACTGCAAGGTTATGGTCTTCCAGGGAGAGTCAATATGCATGTGAAAGCCCCATAGGCAGGAGCTGGGGAGAAGAAAAGAAAATGGTACAGTACTTAATGAGGAAGAAACAATAGTGACCTGCAAGTCTATTGACAACAGCTACTGGGATTTTGATTGTATGATAGATACGGATTTTTATGAGTCCAATTATAGAATTTTGCATTTTCCTTTACTGAATTTCCTCTTGTGAGTTGCAGTCCCTCTTTCTAATTTTTTGAGATCATTTTGGATGCTATCAACCAACACATTAGGTAATGGATGCGCATCCTACCTCTACTTTTATCTCAGTCATTGATCAAAATTTTTAAAAAAGTATTGAACAGCCCAAATTGATTAAAATGACACTTTCCAAATATTTAACCAGTTTTTGATCAACCTAATTGTACTAGCATTTGGTTTTCATCTCTTCATTTTCCTTATAAGGACTTTGTCAGATGCCTTACTGAATCCAGATGTACCATGCCACAGCATTCCTTCACCTTGCTGGTCTTGTAATCTTGTCTGAGAAAGATAATATGGCATGACTTGTTCTTCATGAGCTCATGCTATTAATTAGTGAACTATGCTTTCATTTATAAATATTCCCAAACCATTAATTTAACAAAATATTCTAGAATTTTGCTAAGAATTAAGTTAAGCCACAAATTTCAAAGACATTTCCACTTTTTTTTTTAGGGGAGTGGGATTGAGGCAACCAATTGGTAAAGCCAGGCTAACATAGCTCTACTGTGATTCTGTTATTACAGGCAATTTGATCATGTGAGAGAAAGCTCTCTTACACTTATATTGATTCTTTTAGTAAATATGTATTAGATATCTATTATGTGAAAAGGGCTGTGTCATTTATTTTCCAAAGGTGTTTAAGTATATTGGGACTAGATAAATACAATCTAATCACTGCATTGCAAAGTTTCTCTTTAGCTATTAATTTGGAGTATAGGTAATTTATTGACATACATATATATGTTCACACATATGTGTATACATATATATATTTACACACATATTTTTCTTTTTAATCTACTGAAAATGGTTTCAAAGATAGAAATATTGTCCCTATCTAAACTTCTACTTTCTTGGTACTTTCTAAAAATGTAGATTTCTTCATCACTTAGAAACTAATTAGATCCTAAGGGAACAAAGCCCATATGTTCTAAATAATCAGTCTTGGTAACCATGTTACTGTTGTACTAGAATGTCATGAATGTAAGCAAATGTCTGAAAGTTCTTTGTGCCAGAGAAACTCCATTGAAAAAGAATAGCAATCATATTCTATGAGATATTTAGCTGGGGTCAAGATAATCAAGTCTGGGAGACAGCTAGGTGGTACAGTGGATGAAGCACCAGCCCTGCATTCAGGAGGACCTGGGTTCAAATCCAGCCTTAGACACTTGACACCTCCTAGCTGTGTGACCCTGGACAAGTCACTTAACCATCATTGCGCCACACAAAAAAAAGATAATCAAGTCCTGATAGACAAGCAGAGGACTCAGGAACAAGTTTTAACTAAAGTTCATTGGGATTGAACAGATATTGATTCTTTTTTTATATTGATTACAAAGTTCTGTGGTTATTCAGCTTTAATTGGCTAAATTATTGGTTTCCAATTCTGGTTTAGCCATTTGACCTTGGGTAAGTACCTTAATATTTCAGAGTCTTGGTTTCTTTATCTGGAAATGGGGCTAAAATTTCTTGAATTAGTTACTTTGTGCAACGTGAGAGTCTCAAATAGGCTAGAGCCCCCACATCTAGAGGAGGCTTCACATGTGGCAAGGGATAACCTTGTGTGACTTAAAGAGAAGCAGAATGGACATCTCTAGCTTCTTCTCTCCCCCTACACTTCTCTAAGAGAGATTTAATTCCTTCCAAAAAAGGCAGAAAGTTAGGGTCAAAGGCAACCACTCTCTCCAGAATAAGATGGATTAGCTAGAATTTTATTTGTCCCTTTAAATATTATTAGTCTAAGGAGTATGATTGGTCTCAATCTAATTTCCAATCACTTTGTCATTGGAAAGGAAGGGGGATGACCCCAAGTTTTACACCTTTCCTATCAAATATCAGTTCCACAATTAACCCACGTAATAAATTACAAAGAAACCCATTTATCAAATTAGTAGAAAAACAGAAATCAGAGAAAGTACACATAGAAGAATATATTTCAAACAATGCAGAGTGAACGAGTTCTGTCATTGAGAAAGAAATAACAGCTAAACTGAGAGAAAAGGAATTCAAAATAGTATTCAAGGGGAAATTCCCTGAAAACTCTGCTGTAGCAAGCTCGGGATAAGGACATGATGAAGATTACAGCATCCTCTCCTTACTTCCCAGAGTCTTTTCCTTCAGCTACCTGAAGTGAGGTTGGTGTCACACATTTTCCTTCTAATGTGTGGAAGCCAAGAACTGGCCTCCCAAAGCAACTCAAATTTTGAAGACCTGAAACCTGAAAATTCTCAAAGGGGACTGAAGAAGGCTGGAGACCTCCCATTCTCTCCAACTCCAATCTACCCTTCACACAAGACAGGGCATTCACCTCCACCAATAAGGAGAGAGTTCCATACCAATGGACTATGAGATAATAGTTACACTTCGTTTAAGGAACAAGTAAAATAATGAAGATATAACAGTGATTGTCTACTTCCCCATTAAGACACTAACATTGTGATATAGAATTATGATTCATTAGGCAGCTAGGTGGCACAGTGGATAAAGGACCGGCCTGGATTCAGGAGGACCTAAGTTCAAATCCTGCCTCAGACACTTGACACTTATAGCTGTGTGACCCTGGGCACCAAAAAAAACAAAAAAGAATTACTATTCATTGTTTTGGCTTCCCAGATGAGCTATTCTTTTGGCTTCCACAGTTTTTTATATTTAAAACCTTTTCAATAAGCTTAGTTGCTTCTCCCCTCTGATTGGAGAAATGGAGAAATAAACTCTTCATATGGCCTTCCTTTTTATAGAGGACTCAGAAATTTGCAGGTACTTTTCCATTTTCTATCAATGGCTCTGCTTGGTTTCTGCTCCATGAACATCATTTCCCTTCAAGCTAGGCACCTTCAGGTGGCCGACTTGCCCCTCACTTTTCAGCTTCCTTTTGTGTGTTGTCTTCCCCCCATTAGATTGTATGCTCCTTGAGTTCAGGAACTATCTTTAAAAAAATTATATTCCCAGTTCCCAGCACAGAGTAATCACTTGATAAATGTTTATTGAATTGAATTGAGTCATGACAAATATCAGGGATATTAGAGGAATGATTTGCATGGATTTGAAACTAAAGAAGAAAGGGAACTAGAGGATAAGCTTGATGGCTGGTCTTGACAGTCAGCTGATACCACAAGGGATTCTGCTTCTATAGATATTTCAGCTGTCTTATGTTTCCAAGCCTGAAGTTTCAAGGACAAAAAAGGGCTCTGGCAAATGCTACAATGGAATTATAGACCTTGGCCAACAAAGACATCTTGGGACCCTGGGAAATAATCCGATTTTTCTTGTATTCTGTGACCATGAAAATAGTTGGATAATTCTATAGCACTCTCAAATCTTAGTGTAGATAATTGGTTATGTGATAACTGCAGGTATTCTATTCCCTAACATGGGGAGATGGGACATCTATGTTAAGACATTGAACTAAGAGTACAGCATTTGTCTGTGACCTTGGGTCTTAGCTAAGTAGAGGTAGACTTTAGTGTAAAAGGATTTTTTACTTTTAAAGGTACTAGGTCCAGGAAGGGGATGATATATAAAGTCTATATTACATGAAAATAACACTTTTGCTTTTATAACCTTTGATCTAATCAAATTAAAATGTTTATTTATTAAGATAATTATGACTGAGAGTACTTTCTATGGAAGGGGGAAAAAGGGTATGTTTATAGGATGGGACTATAAAGCAAGAGACCAAATCTTGTATTTCTCTATATGAATAAGAATCCAGGAGATACAACATTTTGAATAAAGTCATTGTGTGATTGCTTTTCAGTATACAAATGGGAATTGAGAGGTTGCCAATTATACCTAAGTAGGCCTCAGCCTGGGATCACTCCTACCATTTATTATAGCCTTTGCTCCAATCCATATGCTGCTGAACAAAAGTGGAGAAATTCATACAACTGTTTTGACTAGGTCCACTCAAATTTATGTTACATAACTTCAACTGGGCTCTTACTGCTGCCAGGCAATTCTACTACAGCCAGTTCTAGTTTAAAGTGCATTGTTGCACAGACCACGACCTTCCTTCCAAGAGCTCCATATGGCCCTTTTCCCTCCACAGCTCTAAGCCCTGCAATCCAAGAGTTATCAGGGCATGAGACTCCCCTGCCTCCACAGGGGTTTCAGTGCTGGGAGCAGAGGACCCCTGGCTCAGGGCTGCACCTGTACTGCTGCTGCCCTTGCAGCTTCCTGCTGGGAGCCAGAACCCTTCCTGGGAGAAGAAGGTGGTCCTGCTCCCCTACAAAGGGGACTCAGATTTGCATCACAGAAAGAGAGAACTGTCTCTATACCTCCCTTGCCAACTCACTAATCACTCTCCATAGTCACTCTTCCCAATCCCTCCTCAAGTATCCCATGGTTCCTCCTTCCCTATTTTTATAGGAGAGAACTTTGCCATGAATTACCTCTTCTCTCCTCTTCTCCCCTCTTCCTCATCTCCTATCTCTAAGGTGGTTTCTACCACTTTCTCCTCTTTCACCAGTGTCTTACTTGATAAAGTGATCTTACTCCTTACCAAGGCCAACCCCTCTATTTATTCAAATGATCCCATTCTATCCTGTTTCCCCCAACAAATTGTCCCCTCTCATCTCACACTTTTTCACTGATTTTCAATCTCTCCCTCCTTACTAGCTCATTTTCTACTACTTACAAACACGTCCATGCCTCCCCTATCCTGAAAAAACAAGCAAAAACCCCTCAATTCATCATTATATCTCCGATAATAATTAATCTATATGCCTTCTGTCCTTTATTGCTAAACTGTAGAAGGCCATCCATAATAGGTGCCTCTACTTTTCTCCTCTCATTTTCTTAGCCTTTCAGAAACCGGTTTATAATTTTATCATTCCACCAAAACTACTCTTTCCAAAGTTACTAATGATCTCTCTCCTTTTTTTTTTTTTGGTGAGGCAATTGGGGTTAAGTGACTTCCCCAGGGTCACACAGCTAGTAAGTGTTAAGCATCTGAGGTCGGGTTTGAACTCAGGTCCTCCTGACTCCAGGGCCTGTGCTTTATCCACTGTGCCACCTAGCTGCCCCCAGTACTCATTCTTCTTGATCTCTCTGCAACCTTTGATACCTTTGATTAATCTCTCCTCCTTGAGACTCTTCTTTATAGACTTTCAGGATACTATTCTCTCCTGGCTTTTTTTCTACCAATCTCATGACTCCTTCTCTAAACCATCTTCATTGCTATATCCTCCTCTAGGTCAAACCCTTTAACAAACTCTCTTTTCCATACCCTCTTCTCTTTTCACTCTAACTACTTGGTGAAGTTCCCATGAAGTCCATCAGCCTCCATGGATTTAATTACAATCTCTATGCTAAAGATTCTCAAATCTACCTTTCTTGCCTCAATTTCTCTGCTGACCTCCAATCTCATATGTCCAATTAACTATAAGACATCTTAAACTCAATATGTCCAAAGCACAACTCATTATCTTTCTCACCTAAATCATTCCCTGTTCCTACCTTTCCTATTGCTATTAAGAGTAAGATCATCTTTCTAGTCTCTTGGTCTCACATCTCAGATTATTCATTATCTCTCATATTTCATATCCAAGTTGTTGCCAAGATCTGCTGATTTCACCTTTGCAATACATATGCCCTCTTCTATGCTGTTGAGGGAATTTCAAGAATTGTGTAAACCAAAGTGATGCCATCTTGTGACTCAATTCTGGATCTAGTTCAGTTTCCTTTCTATTCAATTATGAGTCTAGTCCAATTTCTGTCTTTTGAGAAACTTTATTCAATTATGGGAGTTGGGAGAAAACTATTGCATTTTTTTGAACCTAGCCCTGAGTGGTTGGGAAACTGAACCATTTCTACCCATTGCTTAGAGATCCTTAACTAAGGACCTAAGCTATGCTGACCAGAAACCCAGTCAGATGTAAAGATTGATGCAAGAAGTTTTCTCACATTTATACATCTGAAATAACCCATATGTTTTATCTGAAGACTGATCCCATACTGGTCAGTTATGGTTTGCATCTTCTTTGGATTGAATATGACACTTGGCAGGGAGTGAAATCTTTTTCTGATTTCAAGGACTTGCACTTGTTTACTCTCTGCCTTCAAAATTCTAAAGCTCCTATTCTTTTTCTCCAATTAGAAATCAGATGACTTAATCTTGTATCCTACTTTATATTCTGTTAATTGTTTTCCTTTAATGCATAAAAATTGATCTATCCCTGTATTCTGGGTCCAGTACCGTTGCATTTAAAATTATATGGGGTTGACCTATTCCTGTCCCAAGTTCAGGGGAACTTAGCTGGGGTTCCAATATATTACTACTTAAAGGCTGGCTACTGCACCAGTTTGGGGGCATTAAGCATTTATTAAAGCATATTAATATTAGTAAAAAGAGAGAGCACATGGCTCAGTAAGATCAGAAGCCCTACATATCTAGGATGGGGGGAAAGAAAATGGGCCATGTGGCTGCCCCTTCTACTTCTTGGGCCAAGCAAGCAATCAGCCAGTGTAGGCTCCCTGAGGTCAGGAGGAGAGCCCCACCCCCTCACATACACAATGCTTAAAGCTAATTGGCTAGCATCGTTCAAATCTATTGGTTTACTGGACTTGAGGGTGGTTCTGCCCTGTACATGTTGATGTCAAAGTATGGAACTATCCCAGGGGAAAAAGCCTTCAGGTGGGTGTGGTTTTGAGTCCAACCTGACTGACTCTAGGCCAGGCTTAAAAGTTCAGGGAAGGCTCTTTGGGTTAAGCTCTCAAGCAGGGGCCTCTGGGAATCCCCAAACCCCATTATTTTCTCATAATACCAAGCTGAGGAGACCTGGCCCCAATTTATTGTGGCATTGGAATAATGCTCAATAAATCGATAAGCTCACAAGCTCAAAACTTTATTTCCTCAGTTAATTCAGATTTCACCTGCTAGCGCTATGCAGGCCCTTATTACCTCACACCTGAACTATTGCAATAGTCTGCTGGTGACTCTGTCTACCTCAACTCTCTCCCCATTCCAATCAATCCTCCATTTGGCCACTAAACTGATTTTCCTAAAGTGAAAGTGTGAACATTTCCCCCCACTAAACAATAAACTTCAGTGGCCACCCATTGCCTCTAAGAGAGAATACAAAATTCTCTTGGTGTTCAAAACTCTTCTCAACCTACCCCCTTCCTACCTCTTCAGTCTTCTTAGACTTTGCTTCTCAGTGCATAGTCTTTGATCCAGTAACATGGGCCTTCTGGTTCTTCCACAAACAAGACACTCTATCTTCCCATTCTGATCATTTTCTCTGGCTGTCTGCTATATCTGGAAGGCTTTCTCTCCTCCTCTCTGACTATTGAATTACCTGGCCTCCAATACATTCCAGTTAAAATTCCACCTTTTACAGGAAGTGTTCCCTAACTGCTCTTGATTCCAATGCCTCATCTCTGTTCGTTGTTTTCTATTTATCCTGTTTATAGATTGCTTTCTATATATTTCTTTGCATGTTGTCTCCCCCATTATATTGTGAGCTTCTTGAGGGCAGAGACTGGTTTTTTTTGCCCCTTTTTGTATCTCCAGCACTTAGTTTAGTACTTGGCACATAGTAGGTACTCAATACATGGTTATTGATTGAATTTAGGCAGATGATGATGATTATCATTAGTGTTTCAAGGTTCCATGTTTTCATCTAGAGTAGGAGCTCCCCTCTTATGTGGATCACACTACCCTTTATGCCTTACTAGATGAGTTTCTGTGGCCAAAAATATTCATTTCTCAGTGACTAATTTCTGGGTGAGCCTCTTGAATACAGGTACACTGAGTATGAACAGCAACCAAACACTAGTGGCCATCGGACAATACTCAGTGTTTTTCTACCTTGGCAGGACCTGCTAGATTTGGCATTTCTTTGGCATAGCTTTTGAGAATGCTGAATCATCTCCATGCCAGGCAGGATAAAAGGATTTCTAGGAAGATGTGTGTAATATTACAAAGCTTTACTTATTGTGCCTACCAACTGTTTCCATAGCTTCCTTGTGCTTCTGAGGGAGAGATCCATAATTCCTGCTTCCCCGTAAACCACTTTGGGAAACATTCTAAATTGACTGATATGTTTTCCAGATCTTCATTTGACAGGTTGTTTTATATTTTTAAGAATATTTATATTTAGACTTTTAAGAGTTTACTTTAAGCCCATTTATTTTATTGTTAAGAGGGCTGTATTTATTTATAATAGCATCTCTGCGTAAAATTTGTATTATCCTCTCTAATCTGGGCTTCAACTAGAATTGAAATAATAGATAACACCTTACTTTTAAGCACTTCTAGGGATCACAGAGGTCAAATTTCAAACAAGACAAATCCTACCACACCCCTAGCTTCAGTGTTTTAATCTATACTATCTGTGTAAGATTTAGGTATTTTCCTTGTAAACTGTGCATATCTGTGGGGGTTATCTAATTGTGACTATAGGGAGACACTGATGCATATCAGTGGAATCTTGCTCACTCCTTTCTGTGGAAGATTTCAATTTCTGTCTTAAGAGGAGCAGGAAAAAGGTCTATGAGTAGGGGCGCTTTGCTGTTTGGTCTTTGAAAGAGGGGTATCATACTGGAATTATAGCTCTCTGCCCTCTTAATATTGAAGATCTGGGAACACAATTGGTTAAGAACAAAAATCATTTGCCTGATTGTTCTAAGGGGTGAGGATTGATCCAAGCTTATACCTACTGGGTTGGCCCCTTTCCCACTAAAGGCTGCTTGCACAAAAAACTATCTCAAAGACTGAATAGCAAGCAAATCCATCTATCCAATCAGATAAATAGAAATTAGAGAAGTTCGTCAATTTAGAATACAGTATAAAACACACATTAGTGAACAGACTTCCCTTATAAGTCATGTTACCAATAAGATCAAAGACTAGATACTTTCTGTAAGACACAATCTCTCCAACCTCTCAAACACAGGAAGTATGAAAAAGAGATAAAGCAATGTCAGTTGTCTCCATAGTCTAAAACAGCAAGAACTCTGAGAAGGCAACAAACAGCAGAAAAGACTAACCGCTAACAACCAATGTACTCCTTCAGAACCCTTTCCACCACCTGTCATTATGCTTTAGCAGAGATGCATAAGGAGTTAATCCACAGGTTTGCAAGACAACTCAACTCTCTCCTCCCTCTCCTTCCTGTGTCATTGAAAACCCAAAGACATAAGCCTGCTCTGGCCAGTACAGCAACATGGCAGTGCTTTCTGCTAAAACAATACTCAGCCAGAATATTGAGGGACAGAGGGAACTGATACAGGGCAACAGCATATGTGGCAACCACACTAAAGCTTAGTGAAAGGACCTCACATCCAAGCAAAGTCAGTTCTGTCCTCCCAGAAGTTTTTGGGGTAGAGAGTATGGCTTGTGAAACATAAATGCCACAGAATGGGAGGAAACTAAGACAGCTTTCCTATCCAGTCTCCATGGAAACTACTATCAAAGGGAAAGGAATCAGAAAGTTAGCCATAGCAGAATATAAAGGAAAAAAGACTGAAATTACTAAAGATTTCAGAAGGAATAAAACTCATACTTTTGAGTATGAGACCTTAAATTAATCCATTGTAGAAGATTTAAATAACAGAAGGGAAAGTGGCCTCTAGATCACCTGAATGAGTCCAGATAGCTATAAATAAATATTGCAAGACAAAAGACATTATGGATTAATCAATACCTAATAGGCAGAGAACCTTGTGGATTCTCAAGAGAACACAGAATCAAAATAGAATATTCTTCATTCCTAAATTGTTTAAAATAAAAACAGGAATCTTGAAAGAAAACTTTATAGTCTGCACAACAGTTAATAATTAACAGAATATCAAAACTTGAAACCAGGGCACTAAACCTCACCAAAAGAGAGAAAAAGAAAAATACTATTCACGATGTATTGAAACATTACAAGTAAACACCTACTTTAATGCTGAGGAAGAACTATATAATATAACCAATTGAGAGAGAGAGAAAGAGAGAAGGGCTTCTTAAACTTTTTGCACTAGTGACTCCTTTTCACCTGAGAAATTTTTACATGCCTCAGGACATATAGGTATATAAAATAGGTACACACAACCTTTTACTGTTGCTAAATTTTGTACAACCCCCACATTCAGTTATGAGAGCCAATATGGGGTTGCAATGCACAGTTTAAGAAACTTTGTTCTACAATACCAAAACAGCAAGATCGCTTTACTGAGGGAGGGCATGTTTCTGTCTCATCCTGAGTACGGTAACCAGGAAACCATGAATTAACTTATTGTATCTTCAGGTACCTACCTTAAGGCATCTTGTGTCCTGTTTCAGTACTTAGGACCTCTGCAGTGGCAGAGGTGTCGGGTTGCTAGTAAGGGGTGATATGGCCCTAGAATGGGATGACATGTAGTGACAGCTACACTTCTAAATATTCTGTTATTGGGAAGACCTAAACACAGAGCTGAACACATATCAAGATTTTTCCATATTTGGCTTGGTTAGTTTTTATGATCTGGGCATCAACAATCTAAAACTGCTGGGTAACTAGCAGATTTACCCATTCCCTTTTCATTTTATCTTATTCTGTGAAGTCCTGTCATTAAACTATGTACAAATCATTTTTTAAAAATCCAGCATCCTTCAATAAGTGGGAAAAGGAAAATTAATTTTGAACCTATTTTTATTAGGAAACATTAGGGGTACGAAATTAAAATAATTTTATTTTTAAAAGTGTAAAAAGGGGGCAGCTAGGTGGCTCAGTGGATAAAGCATCGGCCCTAGATTCAGGAGGAGCTGAGTTCAAATCCAGCTTCAGACACTTGACACTAGCTGTGTCACCTTGGGCAAGCCACTTAACCCTCACTGCCTCACAAAAAGAAAAAAAAGTGTAAAGACACTAAAATTAAATCATTTTTAAAAGAAGGGGTATCTTACAATTCTCTATTTTGTATACCTTGCTTTTTAATATTTCTATTTTATATTTTCTTAAACTCAGAAGAGTTTAGTAAGCACATGTATTTTTAATCTAGTATTACATAACAAGTGGCACTTCAATCTTTTATTATTTATATTTTCAGCTAATACAATAATTCAAAAATAATATAATATAGACATTACTGAATTATTATGACTATTATTTTGGTCTATGCAAATATAATTTTCATTAACTTATGTAAAGATATATTAAGGTCTACATAGGAATACTCAAAGTTTAGAGATTCAATTTAAACCATGATCATCAGATGCATGAGTAACTATATTCAAAATATATGGCATTTTCAGGGATGGGAAACTAATTGAAAGATGATTTAAAAAAGCATCAAAGGACAAAATCCAAAGCACAAATTTCAAATTGATCTGTATCCAAAAAAAAATTAAAAGTTTTTAAATATAGTTTTGCCTCTTCTACATATGGACAAGCTCAAAAGCAAAAGTCAGGATGTAAAATAATATTTAGTCATTTGTAAATTTATAATAGCAATTAGTAAAATCTGAGAAAGTTTGTGATTTTGTAAGACCCAAAGAATATCACGAGTATATTAATGTTCTTAGGATTATCCATTTAGAGCTGAAAAGGAACTTCTTTAAGAAATTCTAGTTTAGTTGGAATCTATGTTTCATGGCAGGACAGAATATGCTGTTGCAAATAATAATAAAAAAAACCTCTGAGACAGTTTCTGGGTAATTAATAACCAATTTATTAATTGGTCTAACAATCCATAAATTAATAGACAATGATTTCTCTCAGAAAACCAAAGCCACAGCCATGGAGAGGCTAAAAGCCTTAAATACTTTTGTAAAAGTGAATGTCCCTGGCAAGTGAAAATTAACCCTGTTTGGTGAACATTTAATGAGGAGGTGGCCTAGGATTCTCAGCTCCTCCTGCTGAGAATGTGGCTTGATAGTGAGACTCAGCTGCCTCCAGCAGCTCCATCCAGCTCCATCTCCATCCAGCCTACTCTGGTTGGTTTTCTTCTTCATGAGCTGGGTCACCCTAAATCTAATGGAGGAGTACAAGGACAGGGACTGTTCTCCTTCTGTCAAGAACTTGCCTAGATTGGATTATATTTACACTCTAAACAAAAGTAAGGCAAGCTAGCTGGGTAGACTCTGACCTAAGATTGAGGAGCATGTTCTCTGAGGGTTAATTTCAATTGGCTATGTCCTTCAGAAGCTGACCTTCCACAGAAGCTGGGACTCAATGAAGAAATAGGAATGATTGGAATGACGCCAACTGCTGGAGACTTACCATAGGAAAGCTCCACCATGAGGAGAAGGCCTCTGAGGGCAAAGCCATGCAGCTTTTCTTTGATGTCATGCTTGTGGGAGGAAGAGGGGGCAAGGGGATGCTCTGGCTCTCTTTCCTCAGGACTCCGGTGGAGAAGGGAACAAGAAATGTACTCTCCCTTTAATAGATAGATTAATCTAGGCCTTTCTCTTTCTCTTCATCAAATTCTTATTCTCCTTAATAAATGTTTCAAAGTCTAACTCTTGCTAAAATTTATAATTTATTGGCGACCACTCATTAGATATTTTAGACAGACTAGCTAGAATTTTAGCCCTTTACACTTGGTAATGGGGAGTCCTGGAAGATTTCTGAATAGTTTTCCCACTGTGTGCACATTCTATCCCTTCCTTCAGATCATGTCCCTCAAGTCATCTAATCAAATCCTGGTTCTGAGGTCTGCTGAACCATGCCAAGTATTCTTGTGAAGGTAAAGTCAGTCTGTCAATACCACTGAGCTTCTTATCCCTCGTAGCCATGCTTCCCAGTCTTAGCTTAGATTTTTTGCCCCTATCACCTTCTTAAGGGAAGAATTTACCTATGTAACTCCCATTGATTTCTCCCATAGACTTCAGGATGATGGTGAAGGAATTTATAGCTGCTTTCCTAACCCTCTCTGATGCTCTTGACAGTGCTTGCAAAGCCATTCCTTGCCCTTGGATCCTAAATGAAGAAAGACTACATAGTATATGTGACTTGTCCCATTCCCCTACCACTCTCTTTACTACTGATGTGCCACAGCAATGTAAGGAATCTAGCTATACCAGAACCATAATCATTGTGTGACTAATGAAATGTCATCCCATGTCCCCCCAAATGTAGGGCTTCTCTGACTTTACTACTGGCATTCCTGTCCTTTCTCTATTTTGCCCTTTGATGAACATATTCATATATCCAGCTTTAAGAATGACTCTTTTCTATGACTCCCAGATATACTTGTTACCATAATTTCCTCTTCAGACTTCCAAGTACTTGTTCGCAATGTCCATCAGAAGCTTAAGATTGAACTCCCCATCTTTCATTCAGGAGTTCCTTCTCCTAACTTTCTCCTTTTTGCATTAATGACACCACCTAGACATCCAGAATGAAAACCTCAATCTTCCTCAACCACCTCCAAAACCGTATGCAACAAGCTTCTACTACCACCCTAGTTCACATCCTTATTTTCACACACCTCAACAACTGCAACTACCTCCTAAATATTGTACTTGCCTTACTTTTCCCTCCCTCAAACAGTCATGAAGGCCACTGCCAAAGCAACTTGATAATGCATAGCTCTGATCATGTCATTTCCCTGACCAAAAAATTTCCCTGGATGATACAACTTTGTTTTGCATTCAAGACTTCCCCAAATTTGGCCTTAAATACCCTTTCTAGGCCTATCTCACATTATATCCTAGAATGAATAAGACAAAGGTAGAGAATCTAAGTACATCTGATTTGGAAGTAACTAGAAAGGGCTATGGATGCCAAGGCAACATAAGGTGAAAGCTCATCTAACAGAGCCTAGAGTCAAAGAGGAAGATTCCAAAGTTCTTATGGGAGAATGAGAAGGATGGCAGAAGTACACATGGCATGATTGAGAAATGGCTTATACTCTTGATAAGGTACATCACTTACATCTGCCTGCATTCTTCTGAATGCTCCATTGAATTCCTCCTCAATGAAACACACACACACACCCCCTCACACACCCTTGTTCTTCAGCTCACCTTTTCCCTCTGACTCAAATGCTTCCCACCCCAATTCCTCCCATAGTGAACACACATGATCTCTGTCCTCTGGTTAGTGATTTCAACCATTTTCTGAAGAGCTCTTAACCATCTACCATTCTGACTGGCTGGCAAGAAGCCCACACTCACAAAGAACAACTCTATTCCTTACCATGTCAGCCTGGGCTACTGTGCTTTCCTGACATGACCAGTTAAAAGATTTGTTGTGGGTATGTATGTTTCATTGAATCTTTAAAATATTTCTCTTGTATGTTCTTGCTTAGCCCAATTCATCTCACCCTAAATAGCTGCTTGGGAATAATTTTGAACCACATTCTTCATTTGAAGCCAGCCCAGGACAGCTGCAATAAGTATCACCTTCATTCCAGAGTAGTGACTTCATGGTAGAACTTCATTATTGGTGATCATATTTATCTGCTTGATGTTCAGTAAGGCTCAAAGGAAATGAAAAGGCAAATGGCAGACAAGTAGAGAGTAGGGAGAGGCAGGACAGAAGAAGAAAGGAAAGAAAAAGACAGGATGGTGATGATGATGGTGGGTGTGTGTGTGTGTGTGTGTGTGTGTGTGTGTGTGTGTGTGTGTGTGTGTGTGTGTGTGTTGGGGGAAGGGATATCCATAAATTGAGGATGCAAATAAAGATCTAGAACTCCCATTCTACTTCTTCCCCATCTCCCTTATTCACTACCAAAAGTCACAATTCCAAATGGTTTTAGAAAGTGTCCTCTTGTAAGCAGATTAATACCTGCATGGCTTGTATATAATTATAATTACCACTCTGAAGAGGAATTAAACAAACAAAAACAAATAACAGCTAAAAAGATAAGTATACATGTTCCACACAGAAGCTCTACCAGTCTACAAGTATCAATAGGATTTTGGATCAGCATAACATTATAAATTTCCCTTGTGAAAAGTTTGTTCTCTCTAGGTTTGAATCAATTACAGTCATCAATGTCATTCATCCAGAAGATGGCTCAGGATTCAAAGTTGGAGTATGGTAGGATGCTTTCTTTTGACAAAAGAGAGAGGGAATCAATTATCCACTAAAACTTTATCCTGAATAAAATGTAGCTTGTGAATTTTCTCCCTATCTTTTACTTCTAAGAACATTAATTTTCAAAAAAGGAAGCTTGTCTCAGTATACAAAGTAGAGGGAAAATGTTCTATAGAGAGAAATTAAAGAAATAATTCAAATATAATGATGAGAAACCTGTAACACTTTAAGGTTTGCAAAATGCTTTCCATATAAAGTCAGTACTTCATTCCCCCCAAAACACCTCAATATGAAAAATCAAGCAATAAAAACCTCAGAATTTATGGGGAAAGTGGTGTTTGGGGCACAATGTTCAAAAACCTTTGCTAGTGACACATTTTTTAAAGATAAGAACCCAATAAAAAGAGTAGCACAGTTGTATATTTGTTAAATGGTTAATACTACAATAAATAGGTGTGGCCTCAGGCTGTTGCTTGCCTTGGTTCCCTGGGCTGTACATGTAAGCCTAGGGACTTGGAGTCTGGGAGATGGGGTGGAGATGGGAACAGAAAGAAATGGAGTGGTGGAGTAGACCAGCCCTTCTCTACCCACACCTTCTACTGCACCAGAAGATATACTATAAATGACATGTTACCTTGACCAAAACAAAGTCAGCTTGTGGAAGTCGGCATCAAAAAGGTTGTAGCTTGTGACTTATTGTGAAGTGGTGACGTTTTCTTCCTTCTATTTCTTGAGTAGAAGCAAACTCAAAATTCAAGTTCTTTTCAAAATGTTCCCTAATATATCAACCAAAGTGGAACAAATGTGCATATTTGAAAAACCCATGTTTAAAGCACAACTGACTGTGTAATCTTGTTTGGTATTCACAATAAACTTATGCCCTTATTACCTCTATTTCATAAACAAACAGAGTGCAAGAGGTTAAATTACTTACCCAGTGTCAGGAGGCTGGTAAATGTCTGTTGCAGATCTATCTTACCCCAAGGCTAACACTCTGCCCTACAACACCTGCCACAATTGAAGGCACCTGTCCTTTTTATATATTAATTCAATTCAAGAAGTATTTATTAAATATTTGTGTGAAAGACCCTGTGGATTTAAGCTTAAGGAGCATATGGTTAATTAGAGCTGCCTTTAATATACCTCTTTAAAATCAAAGATATATACATAAAAGTGTATGTGGGTATATAGATGTAGATAATTACAATCACATACACATATATGTTTTTGTGTGTATATAATCTCATTCAATCCTCATAACAACCCAATGAGGTTGGTTTTATTATTATCTCCATTTTATGGGCTGTAAACTGAGGTTCCTAGACATTAAATGGCTTAATCATAGTTGCAAGACTGTTAAATAGCTGAAGCAGAATTCAAAACCAGGTCTTCCTGGTGTGATAAAATAATAGGATTTGGCAGATATTCAAAGGCTCACCTGGAGATTATTCTAAACTGATTGAATTAAGTGAGAGTGATTGACTGCTGATTGGCCTACTTCAAGTTAACTAGATTGTAGGCACAACAGGCTGGCCCTTGGGAAGATACTGTCCTCAGAGGCTAAGGCCTTTGAACTTAACTCGAGATCACTTTCAAGGTCAGTGAACAATGGATTTGGTGATGCCTCTGTTCTGGACCTATAAAAAGCTTCCACACTCACCTTGAGGGGAGTTCATGATTGAAGCAGGCTCGTGGCAGAGGACTTGAGGAAGAACCAAACCAGGCTAGAACTCTGGGCTAGATAGGCCTTTTCTTAACTTTCTGAATTTCACGTGAATACCTGGTATGCTTTAATAAATGCTTAATGCCCAAAGACTGGTGCTAAAGCTTCTAATTTGAGGAGACCACAATTTAGATTTTAAACATCACACTGGATAGAGCACTTGACTTGAGGTTAGAAAGATACAGTTATGATTATTAATATGGACCACACTAGTTAGGGCGTCATCAGCTATGGTGTTAGGGTTATACAATGCACAGCATTACCTGTGGCACCCAAGGAAGCAGCCCTGCTTGAGGACTCAAACCAGAAGTGTGAGTGTTGATTGGGGAAGTTGTTCTAGAGGGAAGGGCAAAATATACAAAGACTGAAGTGCCCCCTGCCAGAGTGCTTGTACTTCTTTTGGCAAACTTATTATTCTTTGGAAAGAAATGCACCTGCTCTGGAAAGTAGAAATTCCCTAAACACTTGGCTTGTGAATGTCCTCTGCTGGTGAAACCACTAAACTCTTGAATTATAGATTCAGAAATCTTTTGATGCCCCTCAGTATAACTTCATCCACCAAGATTCTCTCTTATAAAGGCTCAGTGGACCCCAAAATATCACCTCTACCCCAATTCTTGGGTGCTCTACCCATGCCTTCCTTCCTGAGGTCTAGCTACCACCCTAGGGCTTTGCTTCACTGAAAGCTAAACTGTCTAGGTAGATTTGGCTTTGAATTTCTGCTGGCTATAATAGTACTGTGATGAAAATTATCTGAGAGGCTATATTACTGAGGGCTTGCTGCCAATCACTGAGCTAAGCAGAGATAGTTATATGCCAATTTTATTTATGCTCAGACTGCAGGCTCCTCTGGATGAAACGTAAGAGAGCTCCTATCATCAGCTTCAGCAACCTTATATAGACATGTGACTACATAAACAGGATGGGCACAATTGAATTTTATAGAAAGCAGGAAGGGTAGATAAGAAAATACACATCACAAGAGGGAAGATAAGGATTTTGCATCAGGAAGGTCAGAACAGAAGCTCTGGCTTATTTCTTAACCTTGATTGTGCAATTGGTATAATGGAGACAGTGTCCTCTTCTTATCACAGTGGCGGCAAGAACTCTGAGCCAGAAATTCTCTTGTCACGGTCCCTAAAATAAATTCCAAACCAACTCTGACTAAGATATTTCCAGTCCTTCTAACTCCTTGCTTCCTAACAATTAGTGCCACACTTAGCAAGGTATAGCTGTACTTTCTTTTTTTGTTTGCATGTTTTTTGTTTTTTGCAGGGCAATGAGGGTTAAGTGACTTGCCCAGGGTCACACAGCCAGTAAGTGTCAAGTGTCTGAGACTGGATTTGAACTCAGGTCCTCGTGACTCCAGGGCTGGTGCTCTATCCACTGTGCCACCTAGCTGCCATACAGCTGTACTTTCACCGGACAGCTTTTCATTCCCCACAATGTTCTTACTACAACAGAAGAAAGTATGCTTTGAATATTTTTGCCACAAATTTTAAGAATATGATTCGCTTGTTGAGATAATCATGTCTATTTGGCATTGAATATTTATTCAGTGGCTAGACTCCAAATCAGACAAACAAGACAAGGTTTGAAATGCCAGAAAAGAAGTGAATTCATTTCACAGATGAGAGGTCACTTTCTTAGGGAATGGCAGTAGCTCCATTACCCAAAGAAAAATCCCTGAGAAGAAAGAAAAAAAACATAGTCAAGTTCCAGTGAGCTCTCAAGTTAACTACCTGAACTTCACAGACTTCTCTCATCACATAATTAAATAATCACCCAAGCCTGAGCTACCTAAGAAAATGGGAAGTCACAAAATCGTGAATAATGTCATTTCCAAGAGAACACATGTGCTCACCTGACTCTACACTATTTTTTCATGCAAACTGTAAAAAGCAAAATTAATCTTTTATTTTAACTGGAAGATATACATTTTATTTATATGACCGTTTTTTAAAGGAACTCACAATGGTGGGGGGGAGTATTTTCAATAATATAGACACCTTGCTTTCATAATCATGCTACACATACTTGGTATAATAATGAATGATCAGGACAACTAGGTGGTATAATGGATAAAGCACTGGGCCTGGATTCAGGAGAACCTGAGTTCAAATCTGGCCTCAGACTCTTGACACTTAACTAGCTCTGTGACTCTGGGCAAGTCACTTAACCCTCATTGCCCCACACACACACACACACACACACAAAAATGGATAATCATCAGATCCCTGAACATTGGTCAGTGATATGTCAAACAATTCAATCTTTTGGTTTTCATCTGTTATTCTTTGTAATAAGCTACACTTTCTTCTCAATCTATATGCCTGTTAACAGAAGTAATGATGTTTGACAATGTGGGGACCAATTTTTAATTGGGGAGTGCTAGCTAAGCAGCTCGCTGCAATATTGGGGCAAGGAAGGAGACCGGCAGCCTCCTTCAAAACAGAACAAGATTTATTTTAACAAGAACGAACTTAAAAAAAACACAAACAGGATCAGTAGGATCAAGGGAAAGAAAATAAAATGGGGAAAGGGAAATTATAATACCTGAAAAAGTACCACCGCCCAGGAATCAGCTGAAAATATGCAGCAGAATGCCTGTCGCTTTCCAGCTTCCACCTAGAATGCCCAATTCTCCTCCCCCAAACCTAGAAACTCCCTACACAGCCCCAGCCAATGGGATGGCCACTCTGACAGTCACATGACTGCCGTCACTAGGCTTCCAATCATTATAATTTTGCCAGACCCATGTAGGCGTCGGCAAGTGGTGATGACATGAGGTGCCAGGAGCCCTGGCAACAGCTACAACCAGTGGGTGGAGCACCATGCACTTTGCGGAGCCCCAGGCCAGTGCCCGCCGAGGCATAAAAACCTCAAATAACAATTAATTATTTACAACAATTATTGTTATAATTCGTGATGAAAATCTCAGGAGTTCTAAATTTTAAAATAAAGCCATAATCACCCAAAAATTATTTGGTACTGGTTAAAAAATGGCAAGGTAGATTGATGGAATAGCTTTTTTGTTATCTTATGTCATTTTATGTATTTAAAAGTATAATCCTTAGAAAGGGGCCATTGGCTTCACCAGTCTACCAAAAAGATTAACACCCAAAATGTTTAAGGATCTCTGATCAAAAGAGCACCAAGTGTTTAGTTCATTTTCAAGATAGCAACATGTGTCTGTTTGTATGGAAAAGAGATAAGAATTTATTAGACTAAATTAAAAATACCCTATAGGAAGTGGACATTGACTGAAGAAAACATTGCTTAATGTTCAGGAAATTAATCACTTACACATTATTTGAAAAAAAAATCCAGTGTAATTCTTTTTTTCTACTTTTACTATCTTTTGTATTTCCAATGCTTCAAAATTTCTAATGGCCAAAAGAAAATCAATCTTTTGCCAAAGGAAACAATAAGATTAAAAAAAAAGCAGGACCATTTTTTTATTTTTCGATGAGGCAATGGGGGTTAAGTGACTTGCCCAGGGTCACACCGCTAGTTAAGTGTTAAGTATCTGAGGCCAGATTTGAACTCAGGTCCTCCTGACTCCAGGGCCAGTGCTCTATCCACTATGCCACCTAGCTGCCCCAAAGCAGGACCATTTTAAAAATTACCAAAGTTTTGAGAGGCTCTGATTTCAGAGTGAAAATGCTTTCTATGTGTTCTTAATGACTTTAGAAAAACCTTTCATAAGACAAAAATCTTTCTTTCAAGAGGTAGCCAGAAAAAGCATTTCTACGGCTTGATAAGAATGAATAGTAATGGAGAACATGCAGCCCTCTGGGAAAAAAAGCCTATGTAGGCATCTTGGTTAACATGAATTTTCATTTGATCTTCTATCATTTTAAAGAAAAAATAAAAATGTGAAAAATATTGAGCTATAAAAGTCCTGTCTGCCTTCCTTGCTTTTCAAGAGCTGAAAAGAGTAAAACTATTTGCTGGCTCAAGAGGATTGCACCCATCTATGAGCAATTCCCATTTCATACTGCAAAGAAAACAGGACTGGAGTTATGTCTGTGAAGCTAGGCTCAGGATTGCTTAGCTAAATATGCTCTGTTTCTTACTCAGAGAAGTTGTCGTGTTCTCACATTGGTTATTACCTAGAAGTTGGAATTGTGATTTTGACACTTACAAATGGCTGACCTTGCCAAACCCAAGGGCATTTTCTTAGTTCTCATTTTTCTTGACTTTAAGCTTCAGTTCTACATCTCCAACAGGCTAATAATAATAAAAGTAATAATAACAATTAGTAGTAAAATAATAATAACTAATAATAGTAGGATAGCTAATAGAATAATATTTGTTATTGATATTATTCTACTTGTAGGTAGAAGAACAATGTGGTGAAAGTAAGAACACTAAATTTGGAGTCAGAGGAGCTGGGTTCAAATCCCTCTTCTGACACCATTAGTGTGATCTTGGGTATCATCCTACTCCCCATTATCCTTATTTGTAAAAAGAAGGAATTGGATTAGTTTCTGAGGTTCCTTCCAACTCTTGAAATGTGACCATGTGATGCATTGGTTTGAATCCTGGTTCTACCCCTTACTATCTATATTATCAGAGTCTTGATCCTAAAGTCATGAAGACCCAAATTAAATCCAGCCTCAAACACTTGCTAGCTATATGACCCTGGGAAAGTTATTTAACTTCTCTCAGACTGTTTTCTCATCTATAAAATGGAGCACCCAGTTCTCAGGACTGTTGTTGTAGGGATAAAATGAAATATTTATAAAGTACTTTATAAAACTTAAAGCACTATATAATTTTACTATTATTGTATCATATCATATCATATATCATTATAGTTGTCATAATGTTTCTTAGTCTCAGTGTTATTATCTGTACAATATATGGAGGAATTTGGATTCTCTAATCTATTAGGTGCCTTCTAGTTCCAAATGTGACATTGGATAATAGAAAATGTACATACTTTTATGAAATTTTTAAGAGATTAAAATTAAATAACATTCTAAGAAATGAAATTTATTAAATGCTCCCCCACTTTTTTAATCTGGCTTACTTATAAAAGCTAAATAGAACAGGCAAGATTTTTTCTAACTGTTGAAAAAAACATTTAAAAATTCTTCAAATCAAAGAGGATGTTCATAAATACCAAGCAAATTAGACTTTTCATCAAACTGATGGCTAAATAATTGACTAATTATGTTTACAAATTTATTGACAAGCCTGATGGGGGACCACTTTATTGGATCCCTTTGGTGAGAAGGAAGAAGAAGGCTACATTTTTAGACATCAGATCATGCATTTTACATAATTAACCAGAAACTAAGAACTCACTTTGGGAAGAATTGGTTTCCTAGTAGATTAGCCTCTCTTGAATCCTCAGGGGAAATTGCTGCAGGAGAATGCTGCCAAAACAAAACTCAGAGTTTCCTATTTATGCTCTGGGAACTATAAAAATGATTGCTTCTATATTCCAATTTGGGGGAAATGGCAAAATCATAAAAAATATAAACTATTGGAAAACACAATTCATTAATTGGAAAATTCCAAAATGTTCAACATACACTTTGCCAGTGATCCCAGATAAATGAGCTGTGAGTGTACTACTCCTCCCCTTAAGTCCTATTCTCATACCTCCTAATGATGGTGCAATCCTGAATCCTCAAATGCTATCTTGGTGGGAAGCTCTGGCAGGTTCTGCCCAGGTGGAAAGATGTCAAGTTCAGGTCTAGCTGACTTTCTCTCTCTAATCCAAAAAGGTAGCCTAATGCTTATCATGAGAGTGTTGGCCACTAGGTAATAATTTATAGCAAAAATAGTTAACATAATGTAAAGACTAGGGCTGGTGTCATTTCACCATTGAAACATAACTTTTTGTGACTTTGGGGCAGTGATCTCGAACACAAAATGAAGGAGTTGAAGTAGATGGACTCTGGGATACCTTCTACCTCCACAAACCTATGACTGTCCTAATAGTGCTTTATGTTTTGTTTTTGTTTTGTTTTGTTTTTGGTGAGGCAATTGGGGTTAAGTGACCTGCCCAAGGTCACACAGCTAGTAAGTGTCTGAGACTAGATTTGAACTCAGGTCCTCCCGAATCCAGGGCCGGTGCTCTATCCACTGTGCCACCTAGCTGCCCTGCTTTATGGTTTTATACACAATTTACATGTTTCATATCATTTGGTCCTCAGGACAACCCTGTGAAATAGGTGTTGCTATTAGAGCCATCTTAGAGATGAGGAAACTGAGGTTCAGAGAATTTAAGTGACTTTCCAGGGTCACCCAACTAGTAACTTAGGAAAGTGTCTATTAAGGAATTGAGGAGATAGTACTCTGCATTAATGGAGGTATTACCACATCAAGATGATTTTGAATCCCTGAAGAAGAAGGGTAATATGATTTACAAAACATCAAAAGTAATAAGTTTCCAGAAAAAAACCACTCAGAGAAGGGTGTCATCAGCAGAAAATATGGAATTTTAATACTTTTAAAGAGGGGTCAGTCAGAATTAACTGATGAAAATCATCCATAGCCTGACTTACTGTGGGACATTTTAGAACCTGGTGCCTGATACCAGACTGATATACAAATGATCTGAAGGAAAATACAAACAGTGTACACAAGGTGTAAGCTATATACCAAGTCTGAGGGAAATGATTTGGACTGTCAGGGGAGGAGGGAATCTGGCCTTCAATTTCATTAAAGTAAAGCAGAGGTATCAAACTCCACAGAAACAGGAACACTAATTCATACATAAAGATACCTGAGTGAAGCATGTTGAGTTAGTTTTAAAATGTAATGTAATTACCAGATTCCAAATTATATAACAAAATAATAATCATGTAAATAAGAAAAACAAGAAAAAAGGTGGTTCAGTGGAATAGATTAGACAACCAAGACACAGCAGTAAATGACTATAGTAACCTAATGTTTGATATACCCAAAGATTCAAGCTATGGGGGTAATACTTCAACATTTGACAAAAATTTCTGGGAAAACTGGAAATGAGTCTGACAGAAGCAAGGCATAGAAAAAATTCACCAAACAATATACCAAGATAAGATCAAAATGGATAAATGTTTTAGCCACAAAAGGTGATCCCATAAGAAAAAAAAAACTTTCACTTTTTTACCACATAAGTAAATTAGGGAAGCATGGAAAAAATGTACCTGCCAGATCTATAGATACAGAAAGAGCTTATGACTAAAGAAGAGACAGAGAAGATTTCAAAATGTAAAATTGATCATTTGAATTACATCAAATTAAAGAGCTTTGGCAGAAATAAAACTAATACCAAAATCAGAAGGAAAATAGAAAACAGTGGGAGGGGGTTTACAAAACATTTATCTGAGATAGACCTCATTTATCAAATATATAGGGAACTGAGCCAAATTTATGAAAAAAATAAGAACCATTTCTCAATTGAAAAATGATTAAAGCTTATGAAAAGGTAGTTTTCAGAAAAGAAATCAAAGTCACATGAGAAAAATGCTCTAAATTATTATTGATTAAAGAAATGCAAATTAAAACAACTCTGAAATACAACCTCACATCTATCAGATTAGCTAACATGATAGAAAAGGAAAATAATAGCAAATGTTGGAAGGGATGTGTAAAAATTAGGACAGATGTACTATCCATCCAATTGTAAACTGGGCTAACTATTCTGGAGAACAATTTGGAACTCCCAAAGGGCTATAAAAGTGTTCATACCCTTTGAGCCAGCAATAGCATTACTAGGTCTATATCCTACAGATGAAAAAAAAAATGGAAATGACCTATAGGTACAAAAATATTTGTAGCAGCTCTTTTTTGTGGTGGCAAAAATTGGAAACTGAGGGAATGTCCATCAGTTGGGGAATAGCTGAACAAGTTGTGGAATATGGTTGTGATAGAATACTATTGTGATATAAAAAATAATGAAAAGAATGGTTTCAGAAAAACCAGGGAAGACTTATATGAACTAATGCAAAGTGAAATGATCAGAACCAGGAAAACATTGTATACAGTAACAGTGATATTGTAAGGATGATCAACTGTGAAAGACTTAGCTACTCTGATCAAGGCCATGATCCAAGACAATTCCAAAAGATCTATAATGAAAAATGTTACCCACCTATAGAAAGAGAACTGATAAACTCATTGAGCACTGATTGAAGCATAATATTTTTTTCTTTATTTCTTGGGGGGTGCACAGGTTTTCCTTTGCAACATGACATATGGAAATATGTTTTATATGACTTCACATGTATAATTGTTTTTATCTTAATAGTAATTTTTTCAAGTTACATGTAAAGATAATTTTCAACATTTGTTTTTAATATGATTTTGAGTTCCAAATTTTTCTCCCTCCTTCCCTTTCCTCCCCCCTTACCAAGACAAAAAGTAATCTGATATAGGTTATATATGTATAATGATCACAGGTATAATTAACATTATATTGCTTGGGGGCAGCTAGGTGGCGCAGTGGATAAAGCGCTGGCCCTGGATTCAGGAGTACCTGAGTTCAAATCCGGCCTCAGACCCTTGACAATTACTAGCTGTGTGACCCTGGGCAAGTCACTTAACCCCCATTGCCCCACAAACAAACAAAAAAACAAACAAACAAACAAAACCCCATTATATTGCTTGCCTTCTCAAAGAGTAGGGTAGGGGCAGGAGGAAGGGGAAGAATTTGTCACTCAAAAATTTTAAAAATAAATGTCAGAAACTTTTTATATGTAATTAATAAATATTAAGTGAAATAAATAAAACATTAAAAATAAAATATAATGTTATCAATGTTTTGTTGTATTTTCATTTTTTAAAAAATATCACAATTATACATATATATATATATATTTTTTTCTTTTTGCAGGTCAATGGGGGTTAAGTGACTTGCGCAGGGTCACACAGCTAGTAAGTGTCAAGTGTCTGAGGCCAGATTTGAACTCAGGTACTCCTGAATCCAGGGCCAGCACTTTACTGCACCACCTAGCTTCCCCACAATTTTATTTTAATCTGACTCAGATTCAGGAATATTACAGGCTAAATGTACCTTGTGAACTTCATACATCTTGGTTGGGATCTCCCCATATGAATATTCCCTCAACCAATGCAGACCAATGTAGTAATTCATGCCTTGCTTAGAATCTTAGAGAGGTGCTTGGGTGCTAGGTGGGTGAATCAAGACTTATCCACGGTCACACAACCATTATGCATCAAAGGTGGGAATTAAATCCAGATTTTAGGGACATAAAGACCTGACTCTATATATATGATGTTACACTGTACCTCTAAAAAAAAAAAAGCATGAACAGCAAAATAGAAGCAAAAGCCAATGAAGAGAAGGGTGAGATGCCTGTCCTCACTGTTTATGAATTTGGTTTATTTATTTGGTTCATTACATATTACACAGACATTCAAAAATGAAAATTGAAAATAATTGAGAGCTAAAAAACATCAGGAATTAATGGGAAATAAGTCAGGTTAGTTATAAACTTAAGAAGAAAAATATGAGTCAATAAGCTTTTCCATTTCTCTACTTTGTTTAGTTTTAAAAACACAAATACATACAAAGACAGATATTTTGTTTTGATAGATATTATTTAAATTAACTCCTCAATGCAATTCTTTTTCTGAGGAAAAAAAACCCCCAAAACTCCAGGACCTTGAGATTTATATATTGTACTGATTTTTTTTAAATAAGGAGAGGGAAAAAGAATGCACTGATAGTTAAACTGTCACATCATATCATGTAATCTGGAATGAAGGAACAATTAGTTGGGTATCATGGGGATGATGGAACTCCAGCCAATAAGGGAGTGGGCTTCCAGCTCTCTCATCCCTTCTGGATTCACCAGCATAGATGTCTTCATGACTCTGGTGGATTTGAAATTTTTTAATCGTGAGAAGCACAAAGAAAGACAATTGGACCTCACTGAACCTTTTCACATCTTTATGAAAGACATATGTCAGATAAATACCAGCTGACAAGAACACAAGGAGATAAATGGGTCCCCAGAGCCAACTTGATTACTCCTTTCCCTCTGGAGTTTAATGAGCTAACTTTGGGGTAGATTTAAAAGAATATATGTAATTGAAATGCCAACATCAGGACAAGAAAACAGGCTACATGATAACCCTGATGTTAGTAATGCAGAAATGCATTTAATGAATTTTAAAACAGCTTCATTTTATAAAAATATCTACTGTGTATAAAATATGTTTTTAAAATCCAGAATTCTCTTAGTAGGAAGAGGGAGTAACTAAACAGTTTGCATTCTTTAAAAAATGAACAAGCTTATTTTGATTATTAGTTATAAAATTCAACAGGTAGGAACTCATCTTATTCCTTCTGCACCAGAGGTCTCTTAAATGTACAGCAAAATTGATTCAAGTTGTCTGTTTTATAGTGGGCTAGGAGCACAGGTTGTCATGATCTTAATGAGAAAAAAGGAGAAGTTAACTTGTTACAAAAGGCCACCAGCTTCCATAGGAAAAAAAAAACATCAAAATATAATTATTCTGAGGTTTCATCATGTTTAACCTTAAATCCTTGAATCTATGAATTTTCAAAGGCTTCTGTGAGACTCAGGCAGCAGCCCATCTGTAATTAAAATTAACGAGGTTCCCTCAGCATCAATCTCCTAGAGAAAAAAAAAATCTACTCTCCTAAGCTGTGTGTTGAATATTTAGTGTCAACAGAAGATTGTCTGAATTGGTATTATGATAAGTAAGGAAATGGCCCAGTAAACTTGTTTAGAGAATAGTTCATGACCAACCTAAGGCTATTTGCTGCTCATCCTTTCATTAGTCAGGAATAACAGAAGGGAGAAAACCACATATTTTCCTTTTCCCTAAGCTACTGCCTCTTTTAGACTCAGAAAAAGGAGAGAACCTATAGCAATGTTTCCAACCTCCCTCTCCACCCTCTTCCCCATCCAGACTCTTTTCACACTATTGGTGAATAAAAGCCTGGAGAATAATAGAAAGGAAACCACTCTGTTCACACAGAGTCAATATTTATTGAAACCCTATTATACGTACCCTAGTGTCTCATAGGAATTCACAGAGTGTGAGGAAGACTGTAAGATGACAAGAAAGAAATTAAAGTAAATGAGACAGTCAATAAGATTCAGAGGACCTGGCTTCAAATCCCACTTTTAACACTCAGTACCCGTGTGACCTTGGAGAAGTCACTTTTAAAACCCTCACTTTCTTTACTTGTAAAATGACAGAATTGGCCATGAATAGTGTCTTTTCTATCTAGAGAGTATTGATCCTCAATTTCTATTTAGTTCATGTTCTATTGCAAACCTTTCAAAAACTAGTCACATTCTGGATATACCTTTGAAATCTAGGTCTGAAGAAGAAGATTGTAATGTCTAATTATAAGTATCTGCATCAGTAGGTTGATCCAAGACAATTCCAAAAGACCTATGATGGAAAATGCTATCTACATCCACAGAAAGACCTGATGGAGTCAGAATGAGATCAAAGCATACTATATGCATAAAACACACTTTACTTTGGGGGGCGGGTTTAAATTTGCAAACTATATATATATTTTTTTTTCAAACCATTTCTTCTTTCATAATATGATTAATATAGAAAAATGTTTTACATGATTGCACATATGTAACATAGATCAAATTGCTTACCATCTTAAGTAGGGGAGAGGGAAGGGTGAGGTGGAGATAATTCGGAACTCAAAATTTTATTTTAAAAATGAATGTTAAAAATTGTCTTTACAGGGGCAGCCAGGTGGCACAGTTGATAGAGCACTGGCCCTGGAGTCAGGAGTACCTGAATCCGGCCTCAGACACTTAACACTTACTAGTTGTGTGACCCTGGGCAAGTCACTTAACCCCAATTGCCTCACTAAAAAAAATTGCCTTTACATAAACCAATATCTCACACCATATACTAAAATAAGATCAAAATGGGTATATGATTTACTCATAAAGGATAATACCATAAGCAAATTAAGGGTGTATGGAATCTTTATCTGTCAGATTTATGAGTAGGTGAAGAAATTAGGACAAAAGAAGATATAGAGAATAAAGTTAAAGGTAAAATAGATCATTTTGATCATATAAAATTAAAAAGCTTTTGCACAAACAAAACTAATGTAACCAAGATTACAAGGGAAGTAGAAAACTGGGAAAGAATTTTTGAAACAAATATCTCTGATAAAGGCCTCATTTCTCCAATATATAAAGAACTGAGTCAAATTTATAAAAATATAAATCATTCCCCAATTGATAAATGGTCAAAGGATATTCATAGGCAGTTTTCAGGCAAAGAAATCAAAGTTATCTATAATTATATGAAAAAATGCTCTAGATAATTAGTGATCAGAGAAATGCAAATTAAAACAACTCAGGTATCACCTCATACCTATCAGAGTGGCTAATATAACAAAAACAGAAAATATTGGATGTTGGAGGAGATGTGGGAAAGTTGAGATGATAATCCACTGTTAGTGGAGTTGTGAAAAGATCCAACCATTCTGTAGAGCAATTTGGAACTATGCCCAAAGGGCTTTAGAACTGTGTATACCCTTTGATCCAGCAATACCAGCTGTGTGACCCTGGGCAAGTCACTTAACCCTCATTGCCCTGCCAAAAAAAAAAAAATTATATGTACACACACACAGACACACATATATATATATATACACATATACATATATATATACACACACACATACATATATATATTTATACATGTGTGTGTGTGTGTGTGTGTGTATATATATATATGTATGTATCCAAGTCTTTACTCTTGCCTAAGCAGGACATCTACTCAATAATGTTTGGAATGATGTAATCATGAATGGCAATGTCCTTTGTTACAGTGAGTAGAGTAGCCAGGGATTTAGAAACACCAGGGTTTAGGACCAGCCTCTGATGAAATAAGCAAGAATAGAGCAGTAGTCAAGTAAGCCAGTCACTTAACTAGTCTTTGTCCAGACAACTTGAATTGACAATCTGCATTAATGTAGGAAGTTTTCATAGGGAATTCCTCACACTGAAAAAAGCATAGGCTTAACAAAAGATCAGGGGAGAAGTCTGGGAATGCAGCAAAGGGGATAAACATGGACAAGCACTAAAGATAAACCTAGAGCCTAGGAAAGAGATTGGATGTGGATGTTCAATCCAGACTGAAGATATATAACTACATTGAAAATCTGGCCAAGATAACCTTCAAGAATCCATATTCTGAATGGACCTTATGGGCAGTCTTTTTCTAAATATATCTATGAGGTGAGTAGGAAGCATCATTGCCCTCATTTTACTGAACTTGAAAACAATGAAGATTCTGATTAAGGTTTTGCCTAAGACAATTCAGCAAACAGTACCATAAGTAGAACTAAAATATATTTTCCTCAACCTGTCTATTATCTATTTGGTAATTGGTATAACTTTGGCCAGTTGGCCTAACAACTGATGGTCAAGGAATGAATGAATGAATAAATGAAGTATTGGTTAAGTCCTTCCTATGAGAAAGTTATTACCATTTGGAGATATTTGGAAATTAATGTCATGAATAACACCTTTTGTTAAAATCTGTGTTAAAGTACTTCTATCAGTCAACCAATAGCCATTATAAAGTGCTCCGCATTTGATAGACACTGAATTAAATGCTGAAGAGGAAAAGAAAAAAAAAATGTCCTTGTCCTTGGAGAACTTGAATTCTAATAGAAAAAACAATACATACATATATAGGAATACACAAGGTGAATATAGAATAAATAGAAGGTAACTTTAGAAATAAGATATTGCAGCTGGTGAAATTAGGAAAAACTTCCTTGTGTTGTTTAAAAATCTAAATGTGGGTTCTAATCTAATGAGAGAGAAAGATTGAAAACAGATTTCTTATGGAATGAAAATCCTAGCTTTCCTACCGGCCTATGTGAAGTCCTCCCACCATGCTGATGTCTCAAACCAAAAGAGGAAGTCAGCCCTCAGCCATCCTCCACTTCCTACTTTGTGTTCTCCTCCCAGAAATGGGAGGCTCCTCAAGTTGATTGGCTGGTAGCTTTGATATTCAGTACGCATGAGCAATCGTCATTTCCTGACGCCAAGGAACTTGACCACATGGCTTGCCCTCAGAAGCCTTTTCCTCATGGCGGAGCTTTCCTGTGGTGTCACTCCAATCATTAAATCCTACAGGTGGCATTTGAGATGTCATGACAAAAGCCAGGAATTGTAAGAAGTGGAGTTGAAGAAGAGGAAACATTTCAGGTCTAGTATCCAATCCATATGTAAATATAGAGACAATCTGGAACAGCATGGATGAGAAATAACAAGTAGGCTAATATAGCTGGAATAAGGAGTGTGAATAGAATACAGTAAGAATACTATAAAGATAGAAAGAGCAGCGGCAGATAAGAACTGTAAATTTATATTTGATCCTGAAGGTAAGAGGTAGCTGCTGGAATCTACTAATTATCAAAGTGGTATGGTCAGAAGAACTTTGGGAAATTCATTTAGGCAGCTATGTGAAGGTTGGATTGAATCAGAGTGACTAGTGAAAAAGTTATTTGACAACACTAAAAACAGTGTTAGGGATTTATTACAGGTATTGTCACTGTACTTAAGAGAAAAAAAGATGGGGATGTTATCAAGATATGCATCCAGTTTACCAGGAAACCAACTTAATAGAAAAATCAATTCAATCCAACCCAACAAGCATTTATTAGAGAAAAGCAATATACAGGACACCATGTTGACTTATTGGGGATACAAATCCAAAACAGGGGGAAAATAGTCCAAATCATGGAATTGCTTACATTCTACTGAAGAGATGACAATATGTCAACATCTTCAATGTCTTGAAGCAAATTATTCTCTCAGGAAGCACTGAAGAATTTCCATACTCACCATCTAAATGATTGGTAACTCTCTGCTGGCAAAATGATCCTATTTAAAATTGTCACCATAATTGAGTAAAGAGGACACTTAGATTCTTTATAGAGAAAGTGACATCATGACTTTAGAGAAATCACTAATATGTAGTTACAAAGACATTTTCTTTTTAATGGAATAAGGAGGTAGGTACTTCTAGAGCTGGTAGAGCTAGTAATGATTTAGAGACAACTAATTTTTTCAGTCATCCACCTAGCCCTGGCATCACCAACTAGGAAAGGTCTCACAAATCTAAAATAATAATATTTCGGGCAAAAAGCTATTCTCTACCTTTATGATTGTATTCAAGGAGGAAAAATGGGTTTGAAATACCAGTTCTTGTCCTTTGAGGTTTTCTGACATAAACTAGAATTGAAAGAGCTGTTATTTGATTTGTAGCAATTGATAATAAATCCTTGAATTGAAAACAAGCATTGTTGCAGTTCACGAATAGCATATGTAGCCGAGGTTATGGGGAAAAGGCTTTCAATTGTAGCTTTATGGTCATTAAAGAGGAATATGCAGTCTGTCAGATGAGTCATGGCAAAAAATTTCTTAACAGGAAAAATGAAAGCATTATTGCTTCTAAAAATACAAAATGTGAGTCTTGGACTAATTTCAGCCAATTAGAACATGCAGAATAGCATACAATACATCTGGTAGATTTATGGTAATAAACAACTCATGGGAGATTTAATTTTATTTTAAATCTCAGGCCACTGAACCTCAGGTTATTAATTCCTGAATCTTGGTAATAGGTGTTTCAATTTCTTCCAGTGCACTTAATTTGTAACCCTGATGGAAAAATGTTTCCTTATTCAAAGTAATGAATAAATTGGTCAGTAGATGTATGACTAAAATAATTTTATTATAATCATAGCTTCTAATTTATTAAATGCCCCCTGCAAATTGAGATGATTGTTGTAGCCTCATGCAACAGTCAAACATTTTTTTTCAGTAAAATTATATTAAATGCTATTCCCTGACAATGTATTTATTGGAGAGAGACATGACCTCCTTTTTTTCTTTTCTTTTTTTTTTTTTTGTCCTCTTAAAGTCCTTATTTCTATCATTTCAAAGCACCGACATCCGGCTTTGTTCAGTTCTAAAATGGATTCTGGGACTTCAAAATTGGCAATAAGCATCCTTTGAGCTTCAAGCTTTTGTTTTGCTGGAAACTCTTTGTTTGTCAATAGTAGACAAATGCAAAGCAAACATCTTGAATATAGAGAACAATGCATTCTTCACTGGAGCTGCAAACAAATAAAACACATTTTTGTGGGATTAAAATTAAATTAGTGTCTCCCACCCAGCTCTGTCTCTGTGTTTTGATGACAAAAAACCAAACAAACAAACAAAAAAACCTTAAAAACACAAAGGACCCACAACATTTTAGACTTGAAAAATACCATTGTTTGACTAAACAGTTTTCAGGTACCTTCTTTTAAAAATACAAGAATCAAGAATCATAAAATTTTGGAATTGGAAGGGAGCTGAGGCATCTAATTTGAATCCTTTCCCGGGAAAAATAAAAGATTATCCACTACAAAATGAATAATAAGGAATACTGAATTTCTACTTACCAGTCTTTGTCCAGTGGGGTGAAATCTACTCCCTCAGGAGGCAGCTCATTTCACTTTGGGGAAGTACTATTATTAAGTTTTTCCTGACATGAACCATAACTCTGGCTCCTTATAACTTCCTTTCTTTGCTCCTGGCTTCCCACAGTGGCCAAACCATGACAGTCCTTCAAATAGTCCAACAAAGTTGCAATTAGACTAGATAACTTCTCACTTCCTTTACAGATCTACCTCTATGAACCTATGAAAGCTACCAAGACTTCCTTTCACTCATTCCCTTACTCCCATTTTTATCTTCTTCAAGCTAAACACATCTATTCTCTTCAACCAAGACTCAAATGGTGTGAATTCAAAGTCCTTCGCATCCTTCTCTGTTCTGGAGATATGATGGTGGTGGTGGTGGTGATGATGTTATATATATTGGATTTTAAATTTTTCAAATCACTTTATACATATTAGCTCTTTGCCCACTTAAAAACCCATGATTCTTTCAATTTTTTCAGAGTGTATTACTAATGATGAGAGAAAATGGTGAATTAGGTAGGAAAATTAATCACCTATCAATTTTTAGCACTTGACTCCAACATAATCCAGCAACTTTCATATTTACATAAATATATTTTACTTCTTGGTCCTTTAAAAGAAACTTAGTGAAGCTAAATCCATGTGTACCTTCTTGTGAGGAGAAAAGTATCTGAATTGGAACTTGGAAATATCTTCCAAAAGATGCTTGGTAAACATCTCCTTCCTCTAAAGCTTAATGATTTGTTGTTCAATCCCTGTTTTTTTTCAGTTGTGTTCAACTCTTTGTGACCCCATTTGAGTTTTTCTTGGCAAATATTCTGAAGTTATTTGCTATTCCCTTCTCCAGGTCATTTTATAGATGAAGAAACTGAGGCAGACAGGGTTAAGTAACTTACCCAAGGTCACATAGCTAGTAAGGGTCCAAAGCTGAGTCTTCCTGACTCCAAGCCTGGTGTTCTATTCACCACATTACCTAGCAACCCTAAGTTTAATAATACATTATCAGAAATCATCAAATCATATATCTCTCTATAAAGATTTTCACTCTCAAATCCATGCTCCTGTTCATTAATTTTAAACTTAATCACATACAAGGGGAAAAAAAAGGTGTTAGTATAATCATAAAAGAACATTCCCCTGGATATTCTTATAAGATTTGGACTGTTTATGGTGTGGTTTGGAATAAATAGTAGATTTTCCAGGAAAATATGGAAATAGTCTTATATTATATTTTACTCAGGCTCAGTGTAAGTCATAGAAATAGGTCCTCATTAGGTCCAGAGATTCACCTGTCATCTCTTTATGTCAATGAATCCTGTCCTTATGTTTCTCCAGAGCTCTAGCACTATATCTCCAACTGTCTACTAAACATTTATTTTTTACCAGAATGGTCCAAATGTATCTTAAATTCAATATATCTAAAACAGAACCCACTATTTTCTCCACATGACCCATCCATCTCCTTGCTTCCCTATTTCTGTCCATGGCTCTACCTTTATGTTAGTTATCAGATTCTCATCAACTCTTCACTCTCACCCACATCCAATAAGTTTTCAAATCTTGTAGATTTTACCTTCAAAGCATTTTTCATATTTATATTCATTTTCATATTCATCTTTTTTTTTCTACTCACATCATAACAAGGAAGTACTAGAACCAGCTCCAACCTGAGAGCCAACTGTTAAGGGTTTTTTTTGCATACCTCAGAAATAAGCAAACACTACAAATCAGGGATTCATTGATTGTGTTGCTGATTATCTAGACTTACAAAAGTAATGTAGAATATGTTAATGATGTGGCCTTTATTATTGTTTTTTACCCAGAGAGACGCTTATTAAACACTCAACATCATATTCCTCCCTTTAGGGTTCACTACTCTACAAAAGACCTATTCTAAAGCCTTATCATAGCTTAGAGGTTCTTATACTCTTTAGAGCTACAGGAGACTTAGAAATCATTTCTTCTAACCTCTCATTTTTGAGATGAAGGAACTGACTCCCATAAGGTTGTTTTTTTTTTATAACTTATTCAAAGTCTCACAGATATTTGACAGCTTCTAACAAGTAAAAAGTTTCCAATACTATTCAGATGGCAAATTTTCTCCTAAGAACTAACCTGTTAACTACAGATACGTAGGTTGGCGAGGAAGTGATATATATTTTGACCTACAGTAACCCATAAAAAAGTTTTAGGTCCTGAGCTATGATTTCATTAGTATAGAAAACTCCCAGTTTAAAAAAAAACGAAATAAAACAAAACAAAAAACTGTCACTAGTAATGCAGGTTGCCACTTCCTCTACAATTTATGGTCTTAGTGAATTGCCTGGGGCTCTTAGTGTTTAAGTGACTTGCCCAGAGGCAGACAGCCAGTATGTATCAGAAAGGGGATTTGAACCTAGGACTTCTTGTCACCAAGGACCACTTGCTATCTACTGTGCCCTATAAAATAGCCCTCAATTCTGGGAAGACCCCATTAAACTTACATGTATATTCTTTCTTTCTCAATCTCTCTGTTTCTGTCTTTCTCCCCCTTCTCTCATTGTCTCTCCTCCTCCTCCTCCTTTTTCTTCTTCTCTTCTTCCTTCTTTCTAACCTTCTCTCCCTCTCATTCTTTCTATCTTTCTTTGTCTCTCTCTGTATCTCTCTCTGTCTCTTTCTGTCTCTTATTTAATTAATATATCTTAAAATACAGGAAATAATCGACATAAGAGTCAATTCAGAATGAGTTATGTGTAATCTATTGAACCATCTACTTGTTAGAGCAAAGGTCAAATTGAATACTAATTACAAAAGAGTGAAGATGAGATAAACTCACTTGATGTAATAAACAGCAATTCCCTACTGAATTTTTCAAGTAAGCTACTGACTCTAAAAATGATAAGTGGATAGAAGTCAAGACATTGGTTTGGATCAGCACCATTTCTTAGAGAAGTTGAACTGATGTTAAAAAAAAATGTTTAAACAAGACTGAAAGACTACTAAAACTGCCTTAGTTAGACAACATTTAATTTCTTCTTCAAGTGTACTGAACAGTGAAGTGGAAAACTGATTTAGAATACAGGTGCATTTGCAGTATATTCAGCAAGAAGATAATGGATGGGACATCCAAAAAACAGCTTAGAGGGAAATAAATAAACTCATAAAATGATGGCGCAGTGGGGGAAAAAAATGTTAGATTTAAAGGTACTGGATTCAAATATCATCTCCATTTATCTGCATTACCATTGGTAAATTGATGGAAGAGAAGAAAAGAAGAGTGGATTTTGGGGGTGTAGGAGGAGGGCAGGAAGGGAATAAATCCACTTTCAAGTGCCTAGCTATTTAGTTCATTAAGAATTTTTGTGACATGGGAGGTGACCTTAGCTACAGAAGATGGATGCTTGCTCCACAGGTAGGAAGCTCATCTTCTCTCTGAACACTCTTAAATATAGTCTAGGTCACTCTGCAAATGAAAGCTTCAAGAAGCAGTCTGGGGGGGGGGGGATGCTGCTAGGTGGTGCACTGGATAAAGCACCCGCCCTGGATTCAGGAGGACCTGAATCCAAATCTGGCCTCTGACACTTGACACTTACTAGCTGTGTGACCTTGGGCAAGTCACTTAACCCTTATTGTCCTGCCTAAAAAAAAAAAAAGAAAGAAAAAGAAGTCTAGGGACTAGCAGGGAGTGCTAAAATCCAGTCCAGTGAAACCAAAATACCCTAGTTCGATCCAGCTCTCCCAAAAACAACTCAACGCCCAGGCCTGAATTGTGATTTCAGGAGCAGCTGATCCTTAGGTATACAAAATAAAAAGGTCTAAAACTTGCTCTGCAATTAAAACAAAACCGTAAAAGCAAAATTAAAATTAAAATGTGCTTTTCTAATATTAAATGAAGTCAAATAAATACATTTGATTTTTTTTTAAATGTCTAAATACATTTTTATATCCTATGCCCCAAACTCTGTACATTTGGTTTTTGGTGTGAAATCAAAATTAATTTCCAATAGTGAGGGGAAGAAGAGGAAAGAATGGGCACTCCCTCACTGACAGACAAGTGCAGCTGCCATACTACTATTGGTAAATCACTTAATCTCTCTGGGTCTCAGTTTCCTCATCTGTAAATTGTGGTTAAACTAGAATGAGACTTAACTGTTTATGATCCAGAGAACATTTATAGATTTGAAGAGGCAGCATGGTACAGTGGAAAGGGAACTATCTCAGGAGTCAACAACCAGGATTCAAATCATAGTTCTAATGCTTATTAATGGTGTGTGATATTAGGCAAGTAATTTAAACTCCCAGGACTCAATTTTTTAATCTGTAAAATGAGGAACTTTGACTGGTTGACCCCTGAGGTCCTTTCTTTCTTTTTTTTTTTTCTTGTGAGGCAATTGGGGTTAAGTGACTTGCCTAGGGTCACATAGCTGTTAAGTGTTAAGTTTCTAAGGTCAGATTTGAACTCAGATCCTCCTGACTCCAGGGCACCTAGCTGCCCCTGAGGTCTTTCCTAGCTTTGGAGCTATGATTCTATGAAATGCTTACAGGACAGAAGAAATATATCCTGGAAGCCATTTTGTTTGACAGGTACTTAGGGAACATTTTTCAGGTTTATCAAAAAATGAAAGATTCTAAAGGAATAGAAAAAATTGTAATTGTAATTGTATTGTAATACAGTAAGGTACACTCTCAGACAGGGACCTTAGAAATCTACCCAATGTTTAAAGTACTTCATGGGAACTAATGGGAACATTAAAAAAAAGGGACAACAGAAGACAACAAACAATATAAGTATGGCTACTCATATGTGGAAAGAAAATAACAGAAAAGCTAAAACTCTTTTTTTAAAAAACCTGGTATGTGTATGCTTGACAGTGGTGAAAGCTATGGAAGGATTTCCATCTTATTTATTAGGTAAAGATTCACAAATGACACACACCATTAATCTCCAAAGTGATGACTAGCAAATAATAGTGTAGCCCAGCATTTGTGGTGGTAATGACAGGAAGCAGTGTGCAAATATCTACCTGCCACTGAGCAGGGAAGAAAATTGGATTTAAATAAATATCCCTTTATAACACTGGTAACAAAATCTGGGAATAAGCCAGTCCATCCAGTAAGTACATTTAAAATTAATTATAAAACAATTAGCCTTAGGGAGGGCAAAATATACCTTCAAAATATCCTAGTGAAGACTGTGTTTATGATTGGTTCACATTTTCTTCCTCTCTCATGACAATCTCTACTATTCCCTCATTTCCTGACAAAGTTTCCAGCATTTCTCCATTCTCCTGTCTGAAATAAGCATACAAAAGCTTTCTTTGGTCAGTGTGATGTAGTGGTAGAGGAAGACCTCAGTTTAAATCCCATCTCAGAACCTTATCAGCCTCAATAATCCAAGACACATGGCAAATCATTGACATTCTCTGAGACTCAGGTTTTGTTTTTGTTTTGTTTTTTTTCTATCTGCAAAATAGTAATGATAATAGCATTTCACATTTTGAGGATTAAAGGAGGTAATACATGTAAAGTACTTTGCAAATCAATCAATCACACCAATAAGCATTTGCTAAGTGCCAGGTTACTTTTTTTTTTTTAATTTTGCTACACTCCAGGCACTGTGCTAAGCCCTGGTAAGTTTGAAGGAGTCTCTGTCTGTCTCTGTCTCTGTCTGTCTGTCTGTCCTCCCTTCTTCTTCTCTTTCATTCTCTTTCTTCCTCTGCCTCTTTCTCCTCCTCTTCCTCTTCCTTCTCCTCCTCCTCCTCTTCCTGTCTCTCCCACATACATATATACGTACACATATGTACATATATATACACACATATGTGTGTATATACATATACATTTGTTGGTTACTATTAATGTTATTTTGAATGGCTTTTTCCTTTGGTTAATGATAATTTTATTTCGTTTTTATTTTTGTTTTCCTTTTTGTGGGGCAATGGGGGTTAAGTGACTTGCCCAGGGTCACAAAGCTAGTAAGTGTCAAGTGTCTGAGGCCAGATTTGAACTTTAGGGCCAGTGCTTTATCCACTGGGCCACCTAGCTGCCCCCGGTTAATGATAATTTTAAAAGTTAAGAAAGCATTTCTCTCATAGCAGTAAAATGAGTAGTAAAATATATTGAGCTTTCCCTTTGAATCTAGAGTTATAATTTTATGGGCATAAGGAATTCTAGATGAGGAAATTCCCTCTATTTTTTTAAAATTAATAAAGTATTTTATTTTTTTTCTGTTACATGTAAAGATAGTTCTCAACCTTTGTTTATACAAGCTTTACAGTTTCAGATTTTTCTCCCTCCCTCCCCTCCCTCCCCCCCTCCCCTAGATGGCAGGTAATCTGATATAGGTTTATATATATATATATATATATATATATATATATGTATACACACACACACATAATAACATTAATTCTATTTCTGCATTAATCATGTTATAAGAGAAAAAAATCAGAGCAATGATGGAAAACCTCAAAATAGAAAAAAAAACAACAGCATCAAAAACAAAAGAAATAGTATGGTTCATTTAGCATCTATACTCCGAAGTTCTTTTTTATTTTTTTTTCCTGGATTTGGAGATCCTCTTCCATCACGAGTTCCCTGGAACTCTTCTGTGCCATTGCATTGGTGAGAAGAATATAGTCCATCACAGTAGATCAACACTCAATGTTGATGTTACTGTGTACAATGTTCTTCTAGTTCTGCTCATCTCACTCATCATCAGCCCATGCAAGACCCTCCAGGTTTCTCTGAACTCCTCCTGCTCATCGTTTCTTATAGCACAATAGTATTCCATTGTATTCATATACCACAACTTGTCCAGCCATTCCCCAATTGATGGGCACCCCCTCAACTTCCAATTCTTTGCCACCACGTAAACAATAGTTGCTACTCAACGTAGTCTTAGAATATTGTATGGAAGAATTGAGAAGTTAAAAGAGTAGCCTAGGATCACAAATCCAGGCTCATTGGTCAATATGTGTCTGGAGTAGAACTAGAATACAGAGCTTTTTGACTCTGAGGCCAACTCACTGTCCATTCTACTACCTTGCTTCTCACCACTCATGTTTTACATATGAGGAAACTGAGGATCAGAGAATCTACTTTCAATATGTCATGTTGCCAATCTGTAATAACTTCAAGAAAATACATTTTAGTACTATGTGTACACTTCAAGTATTGATTTCATTGGATTAGGTCTTCCCTTTATGATTCAAATTACAACTTGGTAGATTATATAACCACACATTTAGAGTTAGAAAAAACATTAGAAGACTTCAAGTCCATTTTACAGATCAAGAAACAGAGGGCAGTTAGTCAATAGTCAGTTAATAAGCATTTCTTATGAACTCACTATGTTCCACACACTGTATTAAGCACTGGAGATACAAAAAAAAATAATAATAAAAAATTAAATGTAATTAAAAAGGCAAACTATAGTCCCTGATATCAAGGAAGAAAGAGACAAATGCAAACAAGTATATACAAAGAAGATATATATAAAATATTGTATACATATATACATATATATATGATAAATAGGAAATAATCAATAGCAAGAAAACACTAAGTTTAAGGGGAATATCAAAAAAAGTTCAAAGATGTAACCAAGATTACAAGGCAAGTAGTAAACTGGGAAAGAATTTTTGAGACAAATATCTCTAATAAAGGCCTCATTTCTCAAATATATAAAGAACTGAGTCAAATTTATAAAAATACAAATCACTCCCCAGTTGATAAATGGTCAAAGGATTTGAACAGGCAGTTTTCAGACAAAGAAATCAAAGTAACCAATAATCATATGAAAAAGTGCTCTAGATCATAATTGATCAGAGAAATGCAAATTAAAACAACACTGATATATCACCTTATAACTATTAGAATGTCAAATATAAGAAAATAAGAAAATATTGGATGTTGGAAGGGATGTTGTTGGGATGCTGATCCACTGTTGGTAGAGTTGTGAAAAGATTCAACCATTCTGGAGAGTAATTTGGAACTATGTCCAAAGGGCAATTGTGCATATCCTTTGATTCAGCAATACCACTGCTAGGTTTATATCCCAAAGACATCCCCAAAAAGAGAAAAAGATCTATTTGTCCAAAAATATTTATAGCAACTCTTTTTGTGGTGGCTAAAAATTGGAAATCAATGGAATGCCCATCAATTGGGGAATGGCTAAACAACCTATGGTATATGATGGCAATGGAATATTACTATGCAGTAAGAAATGACAAACAGGATGACTTAACAAAAGCTTGGAAAGACATGTCTGACATTTTGTATTGGGAAGTGAGCAGAAGCAAGTGAACACTGTACACAGAGATAGTGATATTGTTTGATGAAGAACTTTGAATGACATGACTTTTCTCAACAATATAATAATCCAAGACAATCCTAAAGGAATATTGATGAAACATACTGTCCACCTCCAAAATAGAACTGATATTGATGGAAGAGACTGAAGCACGCTGTTTTTCACATTCTTTCATTAAGTGACAAATTGGCTGATGTTTTGCATGACCATATATTTTTAACTTAGATCAAATTTTTTGCTGCCTCAGGAAGGGGGGAGGTGAGGGAGGGAAGGAAGGATAGAGATTGGAACAGAAAAATATAAATAAAAATGTTTAACCTGGAAAAAAAAAAGGTGGGGGAGGAGTGTGCTGGGAAGGGGATAGGATGTATATATGTATCTATAGCCACACATGTAAATATATGTTGTGCATATATGTGTTATTTAGGTCTTGTTTATATAGTAATTATCTTTAAACAATTTTGTCACATATCATATATATAATATATGACAAATTTGTTTATTTATATATATGTGTATATATATATATGTATATGTGTGTGTGTGTGTGTGTGTGTGTGTGTGTGTGTATATATATATATATATATATTGCCGATGCAATAGAGGTTAAGTGACTTGCCCAGGTTCACCCAGCTAGTAACTGTCAAGTGTCTGAGGCCAGATTTGAACTCAGGTCATCCTGAATCCAGGGCTGGTGCTTTATCCACTATGTCACCTAGCTGCCCCCCCCCATATATATTATTTATATAAATTGATATGTATATGTTATTTATAAAACAGTTATTTACCTATATAAAAAAAGAAAACTGCCTATTTATTTAAAAAAAGGAAGAGGAAGGATTTAAAATACTAAGTTATATGTACTAGACTTTAGGTGTAGCTAAATGCAATAATGTAGAAAATATCCATTATGTATGTCAAAAAAAAAAAGAAATTAATGTCTTACAAGTGAAACAAATAAAAGGGCTTCCGATTGAAGGTGGGATTTTAGCTGGGACTTGAAGGAAGCCAGGGAATCCAGGAAGCAGAAATAGGAGGGAAAGCATTTCAGGTATAGAGAATAGCCAGATAAAATGCACAGGGCTAAGCAATGGAGCATCTTTCCTGAGAACAGCAAAGATGTCAATATCACTAGACACTACAGTAGAGGATATGGGAAGGTGAAAGACATTAGAAGATTCGGTGCAGCTAGGTGGCGCAGCAGATAAAGCACAGGCCCTGGATTCAGGAGGACCTGAGTTCAAATCTGGCCTCAGACACTTGACACTGGCTTAGCTGTGTGACCCTGGGCAAGTCACTTAACCCTCATTACCCCCCAAAACATAAAACAAACAAATAAAAAAGACACTAGAAGATTAGAAAGATAGTGTGGCAGAGGTTAAGAAGGGCATTGATGTCGAACAGAGTTTTTATATTTAATCATGGAAGTGATAGGGAGCCAGTAGTTTATTAAATAGGGGAAGGTAAAGGTTGGACCAGCACTTTTAGGAAAACCTCCTCGGTGGCTTAATGGAAGATGGATTGGAATGGCGAAAAATTTGAGACAGGCAAACAGGTTATTGTACTGGTTCAGGCATAAGGAGATGAGAGCCTGCAAAATAGGGCAGTGACAGCATCAGAGGAGAGAAGGGGGTGTATTTAGAAGATGTTGCAACGGCAAAAGTGACAGGTCTTAGCGACAGCTTGGCTATGAGGTGTAGAGGGGAGGCAAAAAGATTTGAGGATGATGTTTAGGGTGCCTTACAGAAAGAACAGGAGGATGCTGGTCCCCTAAACAGTAGTAGAGATTTTTAAAAGGAGAACGAGTCTAAGGGAAAGACAATGAGTTCCGTTTTAGACATGTTGAGTGTAAGATATTGAATGGACATCCAGTTTGAAATGTCTGAAAAGCACTTGGAGATGGGAACTTGGAGATCATCAGAGAGGTAGAGAGAAATTATGTGACTTGCCTGAGGTCAGAGAGGTATTGTTGAATACCTGTCTTCTTGACTCTGTAAAGAATTAATTGTTGTCAGAGCCCTGGCAATGGCTACAACCAGTAGGTGGAGCACCCTGCGGTTTGCGGAGCCAGGCCAGTGAGCGCTGAGGCATAAAAACCTCAAATAACAATTAATTTCTTACAACTCAAAGTCCAGTTATCTGTCCACTACAACATAATATCTTCATGAGTTTCCGTGATCAAAAATAAATCTATCAATGGGATTTTAAATCTTCTGGTGTTGACCTTCTCCCTAATTGACTAGACTGATGCTTGTATAATAGTCTATTACTGGACCAGACCTGAAGCCTTTCCATCTTGGCAATAAAAATGTGTTTTATCCTAGCATAACCCTAAATTACAAAGGGTGACCTCCATAACACAATGTGGCATAAGGGAGACATGTAAGAGTATATAAAATATGTACATATATATATATATATATACATATTTATTCATTCATTCATTCATTCATACATTTATACATTCATTAATCTATCTATTTATTTATTGTTTGTTTGTTTATATAAAATGAGAAAGCTACCAAATGGCAAGAAATCCTAACCACTGACCTTGGCCTTGCATACAACGTAGTTAAGTTTTATTGTTTCTCAGTTCATCCTAATTACTCCTTCACTTTCCCTCCCACAAGTTCTCCTGCCTGCAGCCTTGATCAGGATGGCTACTAGTCCAAACCAACAGGTAGATTCTGTCTGACAGTGTGCTGGTATTCTCAGTCCCTTACGGTATCTGCTTTCTGTTTTTGCTTCTGAGTGTGTGGCCCCTAGCCTAAGAAAGCTTTATTGATTATTTAAATCCATCCTATAAACTTTGCTAATGAAAGGTAGATAGTTGATGGGGAAGGTGGAGTTGCTGCTGAACTCCTGGGACCATTCCCTTCACTTCAGCAGCTGTTCTGGTTGGCATCTTTACAAGAAAGAACAATTACATGCACTAGATTTGCATTCAGAAAATACTAGCTGTGGGACCTTCCTCAGTATCTTCCCCAAATGTACATATTACAGTCCTACATACATGGTGAATGACTGAAAAAGGTGGAATAATCAGGGATCTCAATTCATTTCTATATGGGAGATATGTCTAGCTTCTTCCTGAATGTTAAAAAAGAGAAGAGAATTGGTGTTAGACAAGGTTTTCCTTTAGAGAGTAAGAAACACTGAATTCTCTTACTTTCAAACCCTCAGAATGCTGTCAATTTGTCATTAAAGTGCAGAGGTGATCATTATCTGGACCCTTTCTAGAGCTTACATTTTCATCCTATGAAAATCATTTAAGAGTTAATATTCTAGCTTCCAGGAATATCTATATGGATATATGGGAGTTATAGGAAGAATACTATGTGTGTATGTAGTTATTACCTATATTACATGTAGTTATTAATATTACAACATAATTTCCTATTTCCCATTATATATACATATACCTACATGTGTGTATATATGTGATATATCACATGTATAACATATATCGTTACAGATATTCTTCCTTTAAACTCACACACATAGACACAAAGATATTCCTGACATTATGGGAAGATTTCTTTTTCCTACAGGAAGATGTACTATTCTTCATATAACTCCAGTAATAATTGTGTGTGTGTGTGTGTGTGTGTGTGTGTGTGTGTGTGTGTGTATTCCTCTATCTTAGCTTCCAGAAATACAAGACAAGATCAGAAAAGGACTTCTGGTAACATGGTATTCTTTCCATGCCCAAGAAAATGCCATAACTAATTTAGCAAATTCAGCTCATCTAAATTAATATAAAACTATCCTTGCCGGAAACACCTGTACACCATAATTACTTGTGCATTATTTATAACTACTTCTCAAAGTAAAAAGGAATTGGAGACAGAGGAGTGCAGAATTGCAGTGTCTCACTTGCTAGGCAGAGTCTGGACAAATCTTAAGGTCTTCAAAACAGTTTTTTTCTGTCCAAACTGATGCATAGATGGAACCAGATGGAGCTTGTGTATTAGATTCTAGATTTCATTTGAGTCGACAGAGAAAAAGGAGTGAAAATTGTGGGAATCTTAGGGGTAATTGGCTGCTCCCTCTGGAGGAGTTCTTAATTTAGGGTCCATGATTATGATTTGTTGTTATTTTATTCTGGTGACTGTATTTCTTTTTTGGTTTTGTTTTGTTTGTTTGCGTTGTTTTTGTTTTTGTTTTGTCTAGGCAATTGGGGTTAAGTGACTTGCCCAGGGTCACACAGCTAGTAAGTGTTAAGTGTCTGAGGCCGGATTTGAACTCAGGTCCTCCTGACTCCAGGGCCGGTGCTTTATCCACTGTGCCACCTAGCTGGCCCCAACTGTATTTCAATATAATTGGTTTCCTTCTTCCTATTCTATATGCTTATTTTATGCATTTTAAAATACCCTTTACAGAAGAGGTTCATGTTTGTCACTGGACTACCAAAAGGGTCCAGGATAGACCCTTTTTTTTTTTTTTTTTTTTTTTTTTTTTGCAGGGCAATGAGGGCTAAGTGTCTTGCCCAGGGTAATACAACTAGTAAGTGTCAAGTATCTGAGACCGGATTTGAACTGGGATCCTCCTGAATCCAGGGTTGGTGCTTTATCCACTGCACCACCTGGTATAGTATAGACATTTTTTTAAAAAAGTGAAGAGCCCCTGATCTAGTTTACGATAGAGGAGAGAAAAGCCAAAACCCATGTGACATGCCCTTAAGATTTTAAGAACTGGAAATGAAATATCTAATTAAGGAAGCAAAACCCAACAAAAAATCACATGACTTCCTCAAGAATAGGACATGCCAGATAAAAATAATTTCCTATTAAACATGCTTACTAAACTTTTAGATTGGAGGACAGCTTGTATATATTTAGTTTGTACATGATTGTTCACGTTTCCTACCCCATTGGTGTGTGAACTTTTTGAGAGAAGAGACTATCTTTTACCTTTCTTTATGTTTTCCTTACTTAGCACAATGCCTGACACATAGTAGGCACTTAATAAAGGCTTGCTGCCTGACTAACTAATACAAGTATAATTTACCAAGATTTTAGCAGAGCATTTTTTTGGAAAAAGATGGAAAGATGGGAGTTAAATATATTGTACTATGAAGTTAAAAACCAATTAGTGCAGCTGCTTAAATGGCTAGAATCCAAGAGTAGTCATGAATGATTCCACGCCAACTTGGAAGGAGGTCTCTAGTGTATGGAAGCAGCTAAGTAGAGTATAGGGTAGAGCTCTAGGCCTGGAGTCTGAAAGAACTGAGTTCATAGCTACCTTCAGACACTTTTTAGTTTTGTGACCTTGAATAAATCACTTAGCCTCCTTCTGCCCTGGTATCCTCAACTGTAAAATCAGGCTACTAAGAGTGAGCACCTATCTCTCAACTTTTTTGTGAGGATCAAATGAGATGATTGTGTAGGACTTAGCACAGTGCCTTGTACATAGTAAGTGCTTTATAAATTGTGGGTTCCTTTCCCCTCCCCCTAGTGCTCTAGGAATTTGAATTTACAGTGTGACATTTAGCATTGTTACTAATGATTTTGAAAAAGACATAGATGGGGGCAGCTAGATGGTGTAGTGGATAAAGCACTGGCCCTGGATTTAGGAGGACCTGAGTTCAAATCTGGCCTCAGACACTTGACACTTACTAGCTGTGTGACCCTGGGAAGGTCACTTAACCCTCATTGCCCCCCCAAAAAAAAGGCATAGATGGAATGCCTATCAAATTTGTTTATGACCCAAAGCTAAGAGGGCTAGATGACACAATGGACTCCAGAGGGTAGACTCCAAACCAATAGATAGAAATTATCAAAAAAGGACACGTTTAAGGTTGATTTGAGAAAAAATTTCCAAATGACTACAGATATATCTACTCTATCCTTGTTCTCTTCCTACCTACCTGACCAATCCTTTGGAGTCTCAGGATGTACTCCTTCAATCAAAAGCTTACAGCAGCCCTAGAATTAACAGGTTGGAAGAACTCTTTGCCCCTGATACCCCTCCCTATTATTGGAAGGCTCCTTAAAGAACCTACAACTTGAGAAGGGTCTTCATTCATTTATAGGATGTAATCTAGACATTCTTTACCCTACCCCTAGGTTGGAGACCCCAACAAGGCAGGCATTCCCTCCCTTTTCAAGTCACTTAAAATGTATTTTCTTTGTTAGAATGTAAGCTTCTTGAGGACAAGGATTGTCTTTCTATTTTATTTGTATTTCCAGCTCTTAATACAGTGCCTGACATAGAGTAAGTAACCAAGAAATGCTTGCTGACTAACTGAATAAGTGTTTTGTGATAAGCTTAGCTCTACGCATTTCTAGCAGATTGGTTTCTATTAAATTCAATCAAGAGTTCTTAACTTGGCTTCTTTGTGGATAGATTTCAAGGGATCCATGAACTTGAGAAATAAATTCTATCTTTATTTTCATTAACTTCAAACTGAAATTTTGTCTTTTCACTAACGTATACAACAAAGATTATTCTGAAGAATCCATGAGCTTTACCAGACTATTGAAGGGGCATGTGTCAGAAACTTTCACAACTTTTCACAGCCTCAAAGAACACTTGATCCAACCACTTTATGGTTGAGTGATCAAAGAAATGACTGATTGAAGATCACATGGCTAGTGACAGAGGCAGGTTTTAAACATGGGTCTTCCTGATTTCAAGTCCCTTGTTTTATTCATTGTACCAATTAATAGGGAACTCTGTGGTCATCCAGTCAAAGTCAAACACAAAAATGAATTCCCACAAACTCTTACTTGGTCATCCTTATTACAGTGAATGGGAACCCACTCACTATTTCTTGAGTTTTTCTCAATATAAATCCAATTCTTTTTGCCACTATTCATTGTTCATCCTCAAAGATCTTGCAATCTAGTAGGGGAGACAAGACCAATATATAAATAAGACCAATATATCTACAATAATAGTGAAGCACATAGGAAGTATATAATTTAGTATAACTTCTATTAAACTAGTAAAATCTATGTAGTGAAGTAGAGAGAGAATACCAGCCCAGCCTCTCACATATGCTTGCTACATGAACCTGGGCAATTTATTTATCCTCTCTGTGAGTTAAAGATGAGTTGTTAATCTGAATTGGTGGCTGGGGTTCCTATATTGCAAATTCCCCCAACCAATGAAATCACAAGTTTGAAATAAAAACTTCAGTATGTTCTAAGCAAAAAGACATGGAATGACATTATTTCTACATCAGATATGTTGGGGAGTTCTACTTGTAACTTGAACCATGAGAAGCCACAACAGGATCCTTTGACAGGATATTTCATTTAAATAATAACCTTCCAGGCATGAAAAGTCAGTGCTGAAAGCCTGTGAGCTCTTCTAGATACTCTTAGGAACTAATAAAATATGAGTAAATATAGTGGGCATCTATTAATGACTCACCCAAGCAACTTATTTTGAGGGGGATTTTTTTGAGCTCTAATTCATGAATGGAGATTGATCTTCCTTCTCTGACCTCTTTAGTTATTCCCTAAGCATTTACCACTGCCTCTCCTGACCTAGCTTTTTCTCATCCATTAATACATTCCCACAGAGTTAAAAGTAGTAATCACTCAAGTTAAGTGGCTTCATTTGTGATTATTTTCCAACTCTAGGTCCAAAGAGGCCTGACCCCATGTCTCTATTGATCATTGATTGTGCTACCACTTTGAAGGTGACATCCTTACATTGAAAGAAGAGAGGCTAACCTTGATGACCCTTTGTCTTTGGCAGGATATTGTTTTGTCCCTTAAATTGCTGTGACACTAGAGGCCCTGGCCTTAAAATATCTGAATAAATTTCAAAAGTCAAGAGTTAATGAACTTCTTTCTCCTTGGTTATCCTTAAAGTGTTTCATTCCTTCTAAAACAGGTTCATGGGCATGGAACTTTGAATAAAATATCAGTGCTTTTAAATAATCTCCTAGAACTTGATTCCATCCTCATCCCCTCCCCCCACCATGAGAGATCTCTCTTCTTTCTTAATTATTCCTAGAGGACTTTGGACCCTTGCTTTGCCCTTCTTTTGTTACCCCCTAGCCTGTATTATGCATGTCTGGGTATATGTTACACCTCATTGTGAACTATAAACTACTTGAGGGTAGGGGCTGTTTTACTTTTGTCTTTATATGCCCAGCTGTGCTGAAAATAATTTTTGTTACCTTAATAACATAGTAGGAACGTTTGTCAATTTAGTACAACTGACCCCATTTTATTTTAAACCTCCATTTTGTGATTGAATTGAGTATAATTGTTTGTCAATAAGATTTTCAACCATAAGATAAGCACTTGTGGGGCGTGATGCAGAGAACAATTGTGCATTAATAAACAATTGATGAGCTTAAATGATCCCCTGATAAAATATTATAAACAACTTAATCAGTAACTTAAGTATCTAACTATCAATCAAATTATGTGGTTTAAACCAATTGCAAACACCTATAAAGAAGTATAAGAAGGAATAGAAAAGTATAAGAAAAGCAATGGAGGAGCAACAGTTAGCATGTACCTGGGTGGCAACTATGAGAGATGACTGCTTTCCCCACACTTGAGAACTGAACAGCCCAAGTTTGCCTGAGAACATTGCTGATTGAGAAAGACTTCCCAGACTACCGCTCCAAGAGATCCATGGGCTCTTTAGGGCAGAAAGAGAACTTTCTCATGAACACTGCTATCCCCAGACCTCTAAGAAGCAGACTGGTGGTTTGTTCTTCCAGAGACTAATATCTGTACTTTTTGTATATATTGATTATTAAAGTTTGATTAGATACATTAAAAAGTGTGGGTCAGGTAGCAGCTAAGTGGCACAGTGGATAGAGCACTGACCCTGGAGTCAGGAGGACCTGAGTTCAAATCCAGCCTCAGACACTTGACACTTACTAACTGTGTGACCTTGGGTAAGTCACTTAACTCTCATTGCTCACCCCACAAAAAACAAAACAAAACAAAAAAGTGTGGGTCCAAGAATATGCTGGTGCCCACTCATATGGGCTTGTTGGTATATGTATACATTGGAAATTGGCAACTGATACAAATCAGGGATCGATTTCTTGTTTCACTGTTGTCTAGACTCAAGGAAATGATAGAGAAATTTTTAATGCTAATTAAACTCAATACGTTCATTTTTCTTTTTCACAGAGCCAGTTGTTAAACATGTATCAACATACCCATGTTTAAGTTTAATCAGTGTATATCACCTTAATTATCATATGTACCAGTAAATCCCCTAAAAGTGCACTGTGAATCACACCATAACCTATCACAGTGCATGACATAAGTTCAAATCTGGTCTTCAACACTAACTTGCTATGTTACCTTGAGCAAGTCACTTAAACTTATTTTTGCTTCAGTTTCCTCAACTAAAAACACAGGGCTGATAATAGAATATAATTTCGTAGGGCAGCTAGGTGGCACAGTGGATAGAGCACCATCCATGGATTCAGGAGGACCTGAGTTAAAATCCAGCTTCAGACACCTGACACGTACTAGCTGTGTGACCCTGAGCAAGTCACTTAGCCCCAATTGCCTTACTAAAAAAAAATGTAATTTCCAGGGTTGCTGTGAGGATCGTATGACATAATGTTTGTAAAGCACTTAGCACAGCTAATGCCATAGCTATGATGATGATTGCTGTTGTTATATGGTGAATTGAACTGAATTTATTCTTATTTCAATTTTGTTTATTCTGTGTTAATATGAAGGAGCAATATTAGAATGGGGATGAGCCTGCTGTAATTCACCATTTACTTTTACACCAGTCATAAAAGAGAGAGATCAGGTTAGAGATCTTAAAGGTCATCTGATCCTGTCCCCTTATTTCAAAGAGGAGGAATTGAGGCCATGAACAAATGAGCTACTTCATCACAATCACACAAATAGGAAGTGGCAGGGTCAGGATTCAAACCCAAGTCCTTGTAATCTATTTCCAAGGATCACTTCTTTGGAGATACTTTGCTGACTCCAGCTCTGAGTGGGCCTCTAGTAGAGTTTTATGGTCAATGAAATCTGGATCATACAATCATAAATGTAGAGCTAGAAGTAACATTTACAGACCATAAAGTCTGCCCCGCTTCAACCCCTGCCACCTCCAATTTGGCAGATTGGAAAACTGAGACCCAGAGAGGTTAAATGACTTCCCCAGGATCATACAGGTAGTAAGTATTTAAGGCAGGTCTTCCTGACTCCATTATACTGGAGGGGTCTATCACAGGTGAAGCCACAACATTCTTGAGGAACCAGATTAAAAAATAAGTGGGAAATTTTTAACAAAATAAATAAATTACAATTGAACATAAATAATGTTAAAATCTATTTTTCTATCTGAACATGTGGCCATCAGGAATCCTTAAGAATGGTTTAGTAGCACCTGTTTCTGTTCGAGTTTGACATCACTGCACTATATCACCTATGTCACCCAAAGATCTTGGTATTTATTACCACATTTCATAAGGGCAGCTCAGGAAAAAAAAATTAAAAAGAGCAGTTAGGTTTTGTGGAGTAAGGCGAGGTCTTGCTCAGGTGAATCTGATTAAATGGGCACCTCTGTTGTGAAAGGCCCAGACTGAAAAAAAAAAGAAAAAAGATTGTTCTGGGAGGTAAAAAAATAAAAGGAAATTGGTCCTAGTCACTGCATTCTCTTCATTGTGGAGACAGAATCTCTCATATTTCTTTTGGGCCTTGGCTACTCATCTCACTTCTATTCCCACAGATGACAATGCCTCATCTCCCAGTCATGACATCACCTCCTGATGTCATGGTCCTCTTTGGGAATGAAGAACAAACGACAACCACCACCAGTTAGACCCAGTTACTTTAGGCTGTTGAGGAGTTCAGGAATCATGAGAGCCCCGTGCCTCCCAATGTAGCATTGCTGTTGCTAGCACCTATACTGTTCTATGATCTCTTATCCTTTGACTACAAGTTGATTCTTCCAGATCTCTGTGCCCCCCTCCTGTAGACAAGCCATTAGAGGAACAGGTGAGGAGCATCCAAATGCTACTCAGATGGCTGTGCCCTGGAAGGTGGGCTAGCCCTATCAAATCTGAAGCTCTACTATAAAGCAGCAGGCATCAAAACTATCTGGTACTGGCTAAGAAATAGAGTGGAGGCTCAATGGAATAGGCTAGGCACAGGAGACACAGTTGTAATTGACTATAGTAATGCACTATTTGATAAACCCAAAGACTCCAGCTTCTGGGACAGGAACTCAGTATTTGACAAAAACTGCTGGGAAAACTTGTAGATAGTATGGCAGACACTAGGCATAAAACTACATCTTACAGTATATATTGAAATAAGGTCAAAATGGGTACATGATTTAGACATAAAAGGTGATACCATAGGTAAATGAGGAGAGGGAGGAATAGTTTACCTCTCTTATCTATGGAAAGGACACCAATTTATGACCAAATAAGAGACAGAGAATATTATGAAATACAAAATGGATGATTTTGATTACATTAAATTAAAAAAGATTTTGTAAAAACAGAAGCAATGCATCCAAAATTAGAAGGAAAGCAGAAAGCTAGGAAACAATTTTTACAGCCAGTATTTATGATAAAGGCCTCATTTCTAAAATATATAAGGAACTAAATCAAATTTATAATGCAAATCACTTACCAATGGAGAAATGATCAAAAGATATGAACAGGCAGTTTTCAGATAAAAGAATCAAAGATATCTATTGTCACATGAAAAAATACTCTAAATCACTATTGATTAGAGAAATGAAAATTAAAACAACTCTGAGGTACCATCTCACACCTATCAGATTGGCTAATATGACAAAAAAGGAAAATAATAAATGTTGGAAAAGCTGTGGAAAAATTGGAACACTAATGCATTGTTTGTGAAATTGTGAACTGATCTAACCATCCTGGAGAACAATTTGGAACTGTGCCCAAAGGGCTATAAAGCTGTGCATACCCTTTGACCCAGCAATACCACTATTAGGTCTTTGTCCCAAAGAGATCATAAAAAAGGGAAAACGACCAACATGTACAAAAATATTTATAGCTGCTCTTGTTGTGGTGGCAAGGAATTGGAAATTGAGGGGATGTCCATCAACTGGGGAATGGCTGAACAAGTTGTGGTATATGAATATAATGGAATACTACTGTGCTGTAAGAAATAATAAGCAGGCAGATTTCAGAGAAACCTGGAAGGACTTACATGAACTGATGCTGACTGAGAGGAGCAGAACCAGGAGAACATTGTACACAGTATCAACAATATTGTGTGATGACCAACTGTAATAAACTTAATTCTTCTCAAGAATGCAATGGTACAAGATAATTCCAAAGGACTCATGATGGAAAAAGATCTCCACATCCAGAAAAAAGAACTGTGGAATCTAGATGCAGATTGAACCATACTGTTTCTAATTTTGGGGCTTTTTTTTGCTTTTATTTTTCCTTTTTTGTGGGTTTTTTTTTTTTTTTTAGTGAGGCAATTAGGGTTAAGTGACTTGCCCAGAGTCACACAGCTAGTAAGTGTTAAGTGTCTGAGGCCGGACCTGAACTCAGGTACTCCTGACTCCAGGGCCGGTGCTCTATCCACTGCGCCACCTAGCTGCCCCCTGATTCTTCTTTCACAACATGACCAATGCAGAAATATGTTTAATGTGATTGTACATATATAATCTATATCTGATTGCTTGCAATGTTAATGAGGGGGAGGGAAGGGAGGGAAGGAAAAAGGTTGAAACTAGAAATCTTATAAAATCAAATGTTGAAAACTAACTCTACATGTAACTAGAAAATAATAAAATACCTTTATAATAGAGGGCTGGGCCCTTTGGAAGTAGAATCATATTGTTAGCTCCTCTTATAGATGATATGATATCATCAAGGACAGATAATACAGATCATACAGCTAAAGGATTATGGATCTGGGGCTGGAAAGGACTTCAGTGATTCATGGATTTAAAAATCCTTATTTTACCAGTAAGGAAACTGAGGCCCAGAGAGTTATAGTGTCTTGCCTAAAGTGCAAATAGGTACAAGGTGGGCCAAAAGTCACAAATGTTTAATAACTCCTTTAATTTTTGTTTTTAATTTACAATGTCATAATATCATATACAGTATGTATTGGAAATAGATTTATATTATGTATGAAAATCAAACCTTGCAAATGGCAAAAAATAAAGAAAAATAATTTTCAAAAAGTTATTAAAACCTCAGATCCCTTTATGACTTTTGGCCCACCCAGTAGAAAAACTTAGGATTCAAACCCAGATCTCTCGACTCGAAATCCAGATACTATGTGGGAGCTACTGCTACAGAGAGATGAGCTAAGAAAATAGGACAAGAGAAGCTTTTCTGATACTTACTCACTGCCTGGCTGGAATACGCATTAATTTACTTCAAGTGTTTGGAATCTTCCTCAATAACTTCTTTCCCTTTTACAGCTTTCACAGATCTGTGAAGCCCCTCTAGTTCAAGGAACACTCTCCTCTCCTTTGTGTGTTCTCAAAGTTTGTCATTTTATTTATTTTTAATAAACATTTTATTAAAGTTTGAGTTCAAAGTTTGTCATTTTAGAGTGAAGGAAGTATAAAGGGAAGGATTGAGGTTTGATGTTTCGTATTTTCTTCCCCACAAAAAATGTGCCAGTCCTCCTATATAAAGCAGCAGGCTTCTCTTAAGGGATGACGACATATCTGAACTGCCTTGTGTTATTCATTCCTGAACAGAGAGGAGCTCTGCCAAAGCTTCAGCCTGGAAAGACTGTTGTCCACCTTTCAGTTCATAAGCCAGGGTACATAGATTCTACTAACCACATTACAACTAATTACCTAGCTCTGTGGAATACTAGATAGGGCTGACAGGGTCTGGAGACCAAGCTGATTATTTTAGAAATAGTTATTCTGTGGCCAGAACTGTGGGAAATATAGAAGGGTGAGGGATGGGCCCTGCCCACTAGGACTTTACAGTTTAGGGGGTGCAGAGGGATAAGTATTCTTTTCAAGGCTTACTATGCACTAGGCACTGTACTAGACACTTTACAAATGTCTCATTTCATGATGGAGGAGGCAACTAATACCCATGAAACAATGTTAGACAGTACATCAGTTGGTTCAGTTGTGCAGAAAAGAGAATTAACACTGTAACATGTAAAAGGAGAGGGAGATAAGGGAGAACTGATATGTCTATCAAGTATATCCAGACGGGTCTAAGTGTTCCACCTGTGACATAATTTTTATCTGAAGACAAAAACATATAGACACTGAGTGTCTGCTTGTTACAGACTTTTCAAGAAACAGGACATGGGAAAATGGAATGAACCTATGATTTCATTGGTAGAGACAATCTTGAGGAAACTCCCTCTACTGAAATAGTGAGGTATCTCAATGTATAGAATGCTGGACTTGGACTCACAAAGAGCAGGGTTCAAATTATGCTCAGACATTTACTAATAATGTAACCCTGGGCAAATCACTTAACCGCTCAAGTTCAGTTTTCTCATTTGTAAAATGGTAATAATAATATCACATAGCTCCCAGGGTTGTTGTGAGGATCAAATGAGATAAATGTGTTTAGTACTTTTCAAAGTTTAAAGTGCAATGACATGTCCAGGGTCACACAGACAGTTATTTGTCAGAAGTAGGACCTGAACCCAGGTCTTCCTGGCTCCAAGATTAGTTTTATTCACTTCCAAAAGATGTGTGTGTCTGTGTGTGTGCATGTGTACAATCTAAATGATTGCTCATCAATTGCTAGAAAATATTTGTGAACAGTTTTAAATAAAAATAGTTTACTTTTTATGTCAGGATTTAGAAAGCAATTTCCTTACAGCATCCCTGTAAGGCAATTAAAAAAAAAAAGGTATTTATTGACCCTAAGTAAAACTGTTTTTCTATTACATTGTTCTATTTTTCTCAAGGAACTGAAAGGTGAGCTGAAGAAAAAGGTTGTGGTGGTAAGGATTCCAATAGATTGATTTCAATCTTTTTTTTGCTCAATTTAACTAAGGAGAGCTTGTAATATATAGAAAGTCATTTTGGAATAGCTATATTTCATCACTGACTGGAGTGAGCGTGGGTTCAAAATCTATATCTCATCTTATAACCTCTATGTTCTTGGCAAGGTACTTTAAACTCCCTTCGTTTCCTCATCTATAAAATTACAATGTTGGACTAGATGCCTCTAAGATCCCTTCCTGATTTAGAGTTATGATGATTTATGCTGAATATATCCTTTCACATTCTCTAAGCAGAGGGCCATCCTTGCCAACAAAGAATAAAAGGAAAAGGTCTTTTTAAAGCAATTTAACAAAACTTGCCAACATGTCAACCAAGTTGACATTATATAAAACATTCAATACCATAGAGCTCCACCCATGCAAAGAAAGAAAGGAATTGCATTTTTTCATCTCTTTGCGAAGGCTAAGCTTAATCAGAAAAATTGCCTATAACTCAAATTGCATTTTCTTGTTGTTGTTGTTACTGCCCTTTCACTTTAGATCATTGCAGTTGGATATGTTGTCTTTCTAGTTCTGCTTACTTTACTTTGTGATGAGTTCTATTGTCTTCCTGTGCTTCTTTGAATTCTTCATAGTCATAATTCCTTTGACCCAATAATACTCCATTACAAGCATCTGCAAACATTTTGTTCAGCTACTCCTCAGTAAATGGACAGGTGACTTTGTTTCTAATTCTTTGTTAGCACAAAAAAGGTAAGTGTCTCTCTGAATATTTCGGTGGATATGAGATATTTCTTTTTGTCTTTGACTTCCTTGGCATATATGTCTAGCAGTGGAATCTTCTAGTGAAAAGATGTAAGCATATTTAGACATTTTTTAAAGCATGTGCTATTCTTTTTTTTTATTTTTTAGGGAGGCAATTGGGGTTAAGTGACTTGCCCAGGGTCACACAGCTAGTAAGTGTTAAGTGTCTGAGGCTGGATTTGAACTCAGGTACTCCTGACTCCAGGGCCAGTGCTCTATCCACTACGCCATCTAGCTGCCCCCACTATTCTTAATTTTAAAAAATCTTGGATAGGTCTATGAGATCATGAGTTTCTTGGTTTTATGTGTGAATTTAAGAGGAAAGAAACTTTCAGTTCTGGGTGGAAGTCAACCTCAGAACTGAGTATTCTTGATGAAGTGTCAGTGAGATGCCAGGATAATAATCTGGTTGACTCTTCTTTTCCTTCCTCCTCTCTAACTTCTCTAATGTTCTCATTCAAGCATCAACTCTGATTGGAAAAATAGAAGCCTGACTTTTCTTCACAGATTTCTTGGGCTACATTTCTGCTTTTTTTTTGGCACTGCTTCTTTTCCTTAAACACAGAATTCTTTCTGAGGGCACCATGTGTAAATTTGAGACAGACACTAGATGTGTTCCCCTTATTTTTATTTTAAAACTAGGGTTGTCTAAGTTTCAAATTCTGTTAGCATGCTTTGTTGAGCAAAACTCTCCGTACCTTTGTTCATTTAATTCATGATTTTGATGTTTGCTTTTTTTTTTAAACTGTTAGTAGTCATCTGAATGTAAGCTCCCTGAGGTAGGTTCTGTTTAATACATTTGTTTCTTTGTTCGTTTGTTTTCTGGTGCCTAGAAGATGGCCTTACATATAGTAGGTTCTTAATAAATTCTTGCTTGCAAGCGCAGCTAGGTGGCACAGTGGATAAAACACTGGCCCTAGATTCAGGAGTACCAGGGTTCAAATCTGGCTTCAGACACTTGACACTTACTAGCTGTGTGACCCTGGGCAAGTCACTTAACCCTCATTGCCCTGCAAAAAAGATAAACAAACAAACAAATAAATGAATAAATGAATGAATAAACAAATAAATTCTTGCTTGCATCAAATAGACGCTTTAAAATAGAAACTTAGGGGGCGGCTAGGTGGCGCAGTGGATAAAGCACTGGCCCTGGATTCAGGAGGACCTGAGTTCAAATCCAGCCTCAGACACTTGATACTTACTAGCTGTGTGACCCTGGGCAAGTCACTTAACCCCCGTTGCCCTGCAAAAAAAAAAAAATAGAAACTTAATTTGTTGATTGAGTAATGGATTACATTACTTCTTTCCAATGTTTCCTGGAGGTTCTCCAGGATCCTTAAGTCTACATAGATAGGAAATGCCCAATTCTTTCAGCATTACATCCATATTTTAGAGCTGATCTATGATGGAGGGACTTGGCTACTTGCCTAAGGCTTAGAGGGGAGAAATTATTTACCAGGAGAATCATAGCTATTACGAGTCAGAAGGAGGATTTCCAGCTGCCTCTTCCTCATTCCAAGCTTAGCACTCTCACCACTAGATCATGCATGCTGTCTTAACTAACCTTAGATAATAAATAAAGGAGGGGGTTTAAAGAGTTTTAGGTCATAAATAGCTTTGAATCTTAAAATCCTGCTTCCTGCAGGAAGCATCTGCTCTGACTGGATCTCTTGGCTTGGAACGCTCAAGGAAGCAGGACACAGATGATTCTCTCCCCTCTATTATAGATAGGCCTTCTGATCTTTCTGAGCAATGTGCTCTCTCTCTCTCTTTACTAATATTTAATATGATTTAATAAAAGCTTAACGCCCCAAACTGGTGCAGTATCCTCTAATTTCTAAGTATCAGTAAATTAGAAACCTAGCTAAGTTCCCTAAAACTTGGGACATAGATAGGCACCCCAAATAATTTTAATTCCCACACTGGCAATTTGGGCAAGTGACCTTACTTCCTTGGAAGTCAGTTTCCTCATTTGCAAATAGCAGCATTTATATTAGAGAATAAATAAGGGTCCTTCGATATAAAATTCTTTGACTTACCACCCTTCTTGTACTCTAAGCTCTAAGTTACATACCTCTTTGCAACTAATAAGTGCTCATTCTTTGATGTCTATTTTATTTCCTTTGTGATATTGTGAATTCCGTGCTTGCAAACAGAAAGTTGGGCTCAATATACTCAAGGATACTGCCATCCAGATATTTTCTCCGTTTCCTGGTGGGGAGAAGGGGGTAATTGTTACATACCAAGAGAATAAGAAAATCTTCTAAAGGGTTTCTATACTGGCCATTGGTATCATAAGATTATCTTTGACATAAGAATGATACCAGTCTCTGTGGACCGGTCCTCAATAATTGTTACCAGACTTATAATTTTAGGAAAATTAGACCTTCTTCCTTTTTCCAGTAACTTCATGGGGTCATTTTCCCCACCCCCAAAAAATCTATCAGGTCCATGAATCCTGTTTTTTCCTGGAATGACTCATCCTGACTCTGAAAAAGCCCTGTTGGTGGCACAAGAGACTGAGGATCTGATTGTGCAAACAGCAAGATGGGCAACTTAGTATAATGAATGGATACATACTAGTTGTGCGACCCTGGACAAGTCATTTAACTTCCAAGGCAATTTTCTAGGACTATAAAGTTCATAAGAGGTGCTAATCTGTAATGATAGTGGGGGTTTCCCTTCCTGGGAGTTCCCTATACCAAAGAAATCATGGTTACAGCCTTTAAAAATGTACATATGAATATGGAAATATGTTTTGCAAGATTTCACACATATGATAAATATCATATGACATGCCTTCTCAGTGGGTAGGGAAGGGGATGGGAGGGAGGAAGAAAATTTGGAACTCAAAATTTAAAAAGAAAAGTTTAAAATAAATAATGCAATTTTAAAATTTAAAAAAATATAGCCATACACATTTAATCTTGTAAGGTTTATCTTTAGAAAATCCCATAAAGAGCAGTGTTTCTTTCACACGGCATTGAGTATTGGTACCACAGTAATGCCCAGAGCTTTTGATTCTGGAAAATCACAGAATGATCCTTGTGGGTGTTAATAGTCACATCTGGGAGTTAAAAGACTTGAAATTATGTTTCTCCTAATCCATATCAAATGAATCTGAAAACTCTGCAACCACCTAATTTCCATCAAGCATCCTAATAACATCCATTAGTAACCTCCTGGCTGGGAATAATGTTAAGTCTCTGACCACTTAACAGACTCATCCATGTCAATTACAATGTCAATAGGGCAAGAGAAAACAAATGATGCTAAAGGACCAGTCTCTTGTTAACCATCTTCTCCCTTGGCCCCCTTGGCCTCCAGAGGATGATTCTGTTTTGGCTTCTTACCACTTGTGGAGGCCTGCTCAGTTCCTGGCTTTGCTGAAATAATCTTCATCCTGTAGCATTAATATCTGCATCTCATTTGAGCTATGAATTTCCTCAAACAATTTTTTATAGAAAGTCTGAAGGGGGCAGGATGAAGGACAAACTGTTTATCCCTGCATACCCTCCCAACCCCTTGCCATTAGGATGGACAGATTGACTGAAAGGACCTTTGACTCAACATCAAAATACAATTGTCAGTCTTCCAGCTTTTTAACAAACTGTCCATTAGCAAACAATCTGTCACCAGGCAGCTCTGGAGTGTTTATCTGCTATCATGATGATCTATGGTATGGTTCCAATTTTTTTAAAGGAAATCTCCTTGCTGAGTATCGCTTAGGGAAGCCAACTACTGTGGCACTGTGGTTGCTTTCTGGAAGGTGTTCCCTTATGGGCTGTCATTGCCCTGTAATAAAAGGAGAATGGTTTTCCTGCTGGAGAATCAGCTTGTTGAAGTGCCTGACCATAACAAATGCAGCATGGCCCTCACATGTTAGATTTGGCCTCCTGGCTTCATCCATATCCCTGAACTTTTTAAATTGGTTTCATGATATGTCCAAGCAGCTGTCTTCTGATTAAATTTCAACTAGCTACAGATTGTTCCCTTGGCTAGCTGAGTGTGTGATTCAATGGGGTTATGATTACTGGAGTCCTTCACTTATAATGGCTGCTCTTCCTCTCTTCTAGATAATAATAGCATGTTGGCTGCAGAAGTCAGGTCAACCATTCTTTCCCCATTGTTAACATGTTAATGAGTCTTCCCACATTTCCCCGATTTAAATAATAACCATTACAAACTTTCAGTAGAACTAATGGAAATACAGGGCAAGAAGTTAATAGGACTTGCTTCTCTCAGGTGGATAACTTTATTTGAATGCAAGCTTCATAGCACTGAACAAAGATGGGCAATAAAGAAATTATCGGGTTGTAAGTATTGAATTAAAGCCGAGAGAGGCAAGCATGTTAGGGTAGGTAAATTTCTATCCTTAGATAGAAAGGAAAGTCTGGGTTGATATACCATTTCCACTACATCCTGAGTGGATGAAACCCCTACAAGTCTAGTCCAAAAGAAAAAAAAATATATATATATGATCATAATCCTGTGATTCCCCATCATATGTCAGATATCACTTGGAGTTCTTGACAATGTTAGTGTTTTAGGGCACAGGTTCTTTGAAGGTTTTATAAGAAACAGTACACCTAAGTTCAGAGAGGATGATCCCAGCAAGTTAGCTACCAGCTGAGGAAGAGAGGGATAGATAGTTTCTGGAGATGGTACCCAAACTAATACAATTACAAACATAATAAAAAATGGAAAAATTGAGTAGCCAAATCAGAAACAGCTGAGGGAACAGGAGGATTGAAGATGAAAACAGAGTACATATACGTGAACCATAAAGAAATTCAACAAATTTAAATCATACTACATATATGAATGTCCTGTCAGAAAAAAGAGTTCCAAGTAGTCTAGATTAAAAAATCACATAAACTATTAGCATGTAGTCATTTAATGTTAGAGTTAGAAAGGACCTTAGGGGATGTGGCCAATGAGGTAGAAGCATATTAACAGCCTTGTTCACTTAAGAATGTGTGCTGATCACCATTTCCTTCTGTTCTCTTCCTTGAAAGAATGTTCTTCTCCCTTTAAAGTACTATATAAATGTAGTTTAGTATATATAAAAAAAAGATGAGCAGGATGCTATCAGAAAAACCTGGGAAGATTTACATGAGCTGATGCAAAGTGAAATGTACTGTATACAAAATAACAGCAATATTGTAAGATGACTTGAGGCAAATGACTTAGTTATTTTCAAAAGTGCAATGATCCAAGACAGCTCTGAAGGACTTAAGAAAAGCGAAATCCACCTACAGAGAAAGAACTGATGGTACTTGAATACAGACGGAAGTATATTTTGTTGTTGTTGTTAGTTCCTTTTTCTAAATTTGTTTTGTCTGCTTTGTTTTGCATGACTACACATCTATAACTTATATTGAATTGCTTGAGTTCTTACAGGGGGATAGGGAGGAAGGATGAGTATTTGGAATACAAAGTTTTAAAAATCAACGTCACAATTTGTTTTTACATGTAAGGTGGGGGAAAATTCTAAAGAAAGAAAGGAAGAAAGAAGGTTATTCAGTAACGTGTATGTTTTTAAAAAGTGATTAAGATAGAAGAGAAAACTAAGAACAGATTATATCTAAGCCCACATTGTTGTGGACCTAAGTACTTTGAACCCACTTTTTCTAAAGGCTTTCTATAGAATTTAACATTAAATAACTGGGTTGTGACATTCAGTACAATAATTTGTTTTCAATCATTTTCATCTCAAGATTATCGAATCCAACCGTCTTTTCTTACAAGTGGGCAATGGAGGCCAATAGAGGTTAATTGATGTGCACAGGCTCACCAGCTACTATTTGTCTAAGGTGGAATTTGAACCTAATTCTTCTGACATCAAATCCATCATGCCATCAGATGTACTGTGTCAAATGGAGGGGAACAGCAGAATACCAAGAAGCAGTGTGACATATAAGATAGACGACTTGTTTTGGAGTCAGTACATCATGAATTCAAGTCCACCAATGACATATACTGGCCATGTGATCTTGGTCAAGATGCTTACACTCTTAGAGCACTAGGGCAGCAGATGATGAATTGTTCATTTTCATCTGATTAAATAACAGGTCTGGATCAAAATAAAAATTTTGAATACTGATGCTCTTTGAAGATTGTTGTTGTTCAGTCACTTTTCAGTTGCGTACAACTCTTCCTGACCCCATTTGAACTTTTCTTGGTAAAGTTAGTAAAGAAGTTGACCATTTTCTTCTCCAGTTCATTTTTCAGTTCTTTCTTTCTTTCTTTCCTTCCTTCCTTCTTTTTCTTTGTTTGTTTGTTTTTCTTTCTTTCCTTCTTCCATCCTTCCTTTCTTTTCCTTCCTTCCTTCCTTCCTTCCTTCCTTCCTTCCTTCCTTCCTTCCTTCCTTCCTTCCTTCCTTCCTTCCTTCCTTCCTTCCTTCCTTCCTTCCTTCCTTCTGTTCTTCCTTTCTTCCTTTCTTTTTCTTTCTTTCTTTGGCAGGTCAATGAGGGTTAAGTGACTTACCCAGGGTCATACAGCTAGTAAGTGTCAAGTGTCTGAGGCCAGATTTAACCCCATGTCCTCCTGAATCTAGGGCCAGTGCTTTACCCACTGTGCCACCTAGCTGCACCCCATCCAGCTCATTTTACAGATGAGGAAACTGAGGCAAATGGGGTTAAATGACTTTCCCAGGGTCACACAGTAAGTGTCTGAGGCCAGATTTCTACTCATGAAAATGTTTTACTCACTCCAGACTTGGCACTTTATCCACTGTACCACCTAATTTCCCTTCTTTGAAGATTACCTACCTTGATTCTTTCCTCCAGTTCCTTTATATAGATGATGACTTATATTCTCTTCACTTCCTAAATCTGCCTACTCTAGGAAAACAAAAATTAGTTTGTTGTTAAAGCAAGCTGTGGGAGAATTCCTGCTCCAATTCACTCTTTTATAATGACATTAGCACCTAGAATTTTGACAGGGAGGATGTAATTTTTTTTCAAGTTAGATACCTACTGGAGTGAAAGAATGAGAACCTAGTTTAGCATCCTGGGGTCTAAAAAAATGAATGAGGGCTAGAAGATCACAGAAACATTAACAAGTTAAAAAAATAGCACAGTAATGCCCAGGTCCACTGTGGGATATGACTTTCTATTTTTCAACTCGACAAAGATTTCAGGCAAAAGACAATGAGTTAGGTACTGGGATGTCAGTTTAATATGTGGGAGGTACTCTGGTTCTGTGGATAAAAATACAAAGAATAAGCCAGTCCTATTCAAGGAGCTTACATATTAATAGGAAAGACATATACATATAATTGTTATAAAGAGGATAAAACATAATTAGATATAAATTAGTTAGGGAGTTATTGGCCTGTATTCCAAATTGTACCCATTTCACATATGTCTTTCATATCTCTGTTCTTGCTGTTCAGTTTGATTAGAATTGAAATCTAAATGCTAATCCATAACTATTTACTTGAACAATTTACTACTTCAAAGGAGCTGTAACCACAACACGGCATCTTCTCATTGTTATGTGATTCTCAAACCTTTCTTCCATATGCCTTCTAAAAACCAACAAATCTGTTAGAAGTTTTCTTCTTTGTGAAAATAATAGGTTTGGAGGATCCCAGAGGCCCTCCACTAGAGGGCCTAACTTCCTGACCTCTTTTAAGGCAAGCCTGGAGTCGGTAAATTGGACCTTGGACTGTGAATAGACAATGGAGATTAAAACCACACCTACCTGAAAGCCTTTCCCCCGAGAGTGTCAGTCCTCTGGACTCTGACCTCAGCACATACTGCTCATGGACCACCCTCAAGTCCAGTAAACCAATGGATTTGAACGATGCTAGCCAATTGGCTTGGAGCAGTGTATAAGGGCCACCTCTCCTCCGGATTACAGGTAATTTACACTCTCTCCCGCTCTCTTGGACTGGGATGCTGAAGGAGGCAGCCACACAGCTCTCTCTCTCTCTCTCTCTCTCTCTCTCTCTCTCTCTCTCTCTCTCTCTCTCTCTCTCTCTCTCTCTCTCCCCTCTATCCTAGGTATGTAGAGCTCCTGAACTTCTGGAGCCATGTGCTCTCTCTTTAATAACCTTTAATATGATTTAATTTTAATATATCAGAAACCCCAGCTAAGTTCCCTAAAACTTGGGACAGAGATAGACACCCCCATAAAATTTCAAATTACACACTTCTAAGTCTTTTTTATATTTTAATTTTATTTTTAATTTTTTTGGGGGGCGTCAATGAAGGTCAAGTGACTTGCCCAGGGTCACACAGCTAGTGTTAAGTGTCTGAGGCCAGATTTGAACTCAAGTCCTTCTGAATCCAGAGCCAGTGCTTTATCCACTGAGCAACCTAGCTGCCCCTATATTTTTATTTTTATTTAACATTTGGTGGGTACTAATGGAGCAAACTATCCCTTATTTGAGTCACATGGTAACCCCAAAAAGGATGGGTCATATCAGGCTGAACTTATTTCCTTTTCTGTTAACATTATAATTCGATAGAGCGTAACATGTATACACACATGCACATATGTATTTCTGCAATGCATATATGTATAAATATATACATATACAAATTTGCCAAGGGATATATATGTTTTGCTTATATGGGCTATAAGGATTCACATGAACATATCTAGGTGACACTCCTAGGGAAGCATGAATAGATATCTCTAAAATCTCTTCCATGAGGCTGGACAATCTGTTCTCCTCAAAAAGTGTATACTGGGCTCTATACTTACTTGTACATACCTCCCTAATTATTGCTTATCTGGGAGGGAATAGTTCTTAGGTTCAAGCTACACTCCTGATTGCTATCTTTTTAACTGAGGTGTGCCCCAAGCTACACACACACACACACACACACACACACACACACACACACACACACACACACATACACAAAGACTTGATTCTCTCCTCCACCAAATTCCAGGTACACAAAGACCATCATACATAGCAAAAAGCAAATAAACCCATTTATCTAAATGTATAACCAGTGAAAATTTGAGAAAATATACAGAATAGAATATATTAGATAATACATAACGAGATGCCTCAATTATGAGAGAGAAACAAGAGACAGAAATAGAGACAGACAGACAAATGGAACAGAGTTGCACAAAGAGAAATTCCATGAAGTCTCTAATACAGGAAGCTGGGAATAGAGACATACTTTTTTCCATGAACATTTTTTCTCCTCCCAAGGACCAACTTCCTGAAGTGAGCTTGGAACAAGTCCCTCTCTTGAAGCCAGAAGCTCTACTTTCCCAACATCTGGTCAACTCCATCCCTCATGCAGGAACAGAGTATTAGTTATTAATCATTCTTCACTAATGGGGAAATTCTTATGCAAATAGGCTTGAGGTATAGATTACATACAGTTGACATGTGGTGATTTAAAATTTTTTTCTCTAGTTATATGTAAATTATTTTAACATTTTCAAAAAAATGAGTTCTAAATTCTCTTCCTCCTTCTCTCTTCTTCCCTCTGATTGAGAAGGCAAGCAATTTAATATAGGTTATACCTGTATAGTCATGCAAAACATTTCAATATTAGTCATGCTGTAAAAGAAAACAGACAAAAAAAAAGCAAAATAAAAAAGTTTAAGAACAAGTATGCTTGAATCTGCATTCAGATGCAATTTGTTCCTTGTCCACAGGTGGACAGTGTTTTTTTTTTTTTATCCTAAGACCTTTAGAATTGTCTTAGATCATTGTATTTCTGAGAAGAGCCAAGTCATTCACAATTGCTCATCATGCAATATATATATTGCTGTTACTATGTATGATGTTCTCCTGGTTCTTCTTACTTTATTTTGCATAAGTTCATTTAAGGCTTTCTGAAGGCATCCTGCTCATTATTTCTTATAGTATAATAGTATTTATTATGTTCATATACTGCAATTTGTTCAACCATTCATTAATTGATGGGCATCCTTTCTATTTATAATTCTTTGCAATTGTGGTGATTTTTTATGGTGGAGGTTATGACTTCATTTGGAACTGTATTTTGATTGGCAAAGTGAAAGTCTGGTGAGCAACATCCATCACCACCACCATCACCAATATGTTATGGGGGGAAAATGGGGTTTGGGGTTTGGGCTTGGGGTCCTTAGAAATTCCTCTTTAAAGAATTGCACCCTCTTGCACCCAAAAGCAGTTAAAATAAGATGGTAGTTTATTTAGGGAAAGGGAAGGGAGAGGGGAGGGAAGGGAAACCAAGAATGAAATCCTTGGACTTCTCATGGGGAGAGAGGTATGGAACAACACACATGGCTCTGAGGTACCAGTCTTCTCGAGCAGGAGGCTGTCAGGTACTTTTATAGGGGACTGATGGGGGTTACCATCTGCCTGTGGAAAGTTCCTTTATGTGAGGGAGGACCATTCCCCACTGGTGGTGGCTGGAGGAATTGGGTGAGGGGTCTATGGATCTCTCAAGCCATCTCTCTTTTCAGGACACAAAGGCAGCAGCCACACCCAAACTTATCTCCCCAGGGGGTAAGGGAGACCAGAATGAAGGGTGGAGATCCCAGAGCTAGCTCAGTCAGATCTGGTTCTGCTTATCTCTCTAGGCATATCCATCCTCTGGTTTGTTTCTCAAGGAGAAGATTCCTTGATGTGCCCCAGGGAACTTTTGGGGTCCTCTGAGCCCCATGACAAATAGAATTCAACTTTCATGCAAATTATACTCTTAAAATTTTACTGGGGTCCTGTGAGACTAAATGTCCTGCACAGATAGTACGTATAAGAAGCAGGAATTCAACCCTTGTTTTCTTAACTCTAAGGTCAAATTGTCATCTAATACACCATGCTTCTGATAACATATCTACACTTTTTTAATTTAAAAATAATTTATATATTTATATATATATATATATATATATATATATATAATATATATATCATATAAAGCATGGCACCATATATATTTATATATATATATATATATATATATATATATATATATATATATCATATAAAGCATGGCGTCACTAAAGCCAACTGATATAATGACCATGTCTGACAGAGCACCCTTTACTTTACTACTGTAAAAATGAAAACCTTGATTTACTTGAGTCCCCCAATTATCTAGTTAATCAGAACAACTTATGAGCACTGGCCACATTAGCTAACACAAGGTCAATCTTTTGCAGTGACCAGAGTAAATATAGCTTGAAAATTAGTAACTCTGAAGCCAAATAAGCTCATACCAGCATTGAAACAGATCCTGAGCTATTTGATGATGGTGATTTATGGATCCTCAAGAGACATTCCTATTTTCAAAGACTCACCTGATTGCAAGTTATGAGACTCTGAACATATCCTTTTTATGGTCTTATTGTCTTCAGCTCTGCCCCAATTCTAGTTATGGGACTCTCATAATTATCCTATTTTGGCGATATCTCCTTAGCAAGACATAATCAAGCCTTGAACTGCTTATCACCAAGGATGCTTTCTCATTCATGTGTCAAAAGCCCCATCCTTGACTCCTGGAATTGCTCACTCCCCTTCCCCTTGAAAATGGAACCCACTGACTCATTCCTTTCTAAGCCCACCTTTCCCTCCAAAATTCCTTAACTGCCTTGGTTTAAAATTTATATAAACCCACATGATCTGTTACTTGGTGTCCTATTCAGCATAGGCTATGCAGTACTCATGCATCATGTCAAAATTTTCTTTTCTTCCCTGTTTAATAAAAACCCTTCTTTAATTTTACAGGCATCGTCTTTCTCTGATTTTCTTTCCTTTTAGGAAGAAGGGGATTTAAATCCTGAGAAATGCCCTTAGTGTTCTCTGATATTCCCCTTTGGGGAATGAGATATCTAAATTCCATTGAGAGATTTTCCTTGGTTTACACTACCAAAAGGAAGGTGGTGCATTTTATTCATTTCTCTGATACCAACATTGGGCAATGACATTCTAGTTTGGCTTCTTTAATTAAAAAAAAAAAAGTCATAACTTTTAAGTGGGGAGACAAAAGGCTATGACATTCATAAAAATAATGAAAGGAAAAATAGAAATCAAGGGTCATTATCAAATATAAAATTATCAATTATCAAAAATGCCTGTTATAGTAAATCAAAAGGAAAAATAAATCAGTGGAAGAGATTATATAAATAAGTCTTGGATGTAAATGTTGACATGCAGACAGCATGTAGTGTCCAATAGATTCAGGAACACAAACTACTGCAGCAGAGTTGAAGGAGGAATACTTAATCACACTTTTGGCAATGTTGGGAAACATAAGGGTAGGGTGATGAATGAAGATCACTAAATTTAGAAACATGCTGCCAGATACTATATCCTCCTCACAAGTGTCTCAGTTCTACTTGTATGCCATTAACTGACAATGTGACAAGATTCTGCTTCTGTGAAAGGAGATTTAAAAATTAGATCATATTTGCAATGAAATTCATTAAATCTTTAAATACAAGTTCTTTCAAGAATGCCTAGGGCATTCAAGAAGAAAAACTAACTAGCTGGAAGGGAGGTGGATTAGTTCCATTTGAATTGTGAGGACTTTACATCAATCAAGACAATTGACAATTTCCAGGGTTAAGATTTCAGACTCAGTTCACCAAGGCATTTCACAGAAAAGTTAATGAAAGTTTCTCATCATTGCTGTTGCGGGGTTATTCTGTTTTAAGGTTTCTGTAGGCTGGATTTTCAGCAGTAAGGAAGTGAGAACAATTAGTTTTGTATAAGTGTCTGAAACTTGTTGCAATACACATTTGTATGCTACAGAAGACACCATTTACCCAGGATGCTCAAGTTCCATTCTTAGCTAGAAGAGTTTTGACCATGGGCAGACTGTTATTATGGGAAATTTGAAGCAGCCACAGGTTTTTCTGCATGAAATTGCCTGTAGAGTACCCCATTCAGTGGATAATGAGACCTTCAGGTTATCTCTGGGGTTTAACAATAAGCCAATTACAGTTGCTTATGTTGCTGACCTTATAAATGTATTATAGAAATAACTCAAGTTTGACCAAAGCAGACCCTTATTATTAAGTAGCTCACAGTACAGCAGCTATTGTTTCTATAAATTCTATGGGAAATGAAATATAAAACATAGAAAAAGGGAAAATATTTATAGTGAGTTCCTAACAAAAGGAGGGTTTTTGTGGGTGGTAATTTTAACTCATAGTGTTTCTACTCAGCATAGCTTCTTTCATGAATAACCCAGATAAGCTTCACTGTGAAGGTTTAAATCAGGCATGAGCATTGAGATAGGAACTCAGAAAGAAAAAAAATATAGAGAGAATTTAACCTTCTGAGATTTTTTTAAAACTTGTTCAACACTACAATGAGAAGAAATATTACACAATAGATGAAAACAGGCTTTGGAATTAGGAAGCTGTTGCTTCAAATACAGCCTATACACATTCTAGCTGTGTGACCTGGGGCAATTCACTTAACCTCACAGTATTCCCAGACAAATCTCTGATTCTATAAATTGATGGGGGAAAAAAACAAACAGAAGAAAGCCTCCTTTTACATTGGTGGAGGGAGTTTTTTCAGGCCAAATTTTCTACACTAATAAAATTATAAATCAAAGCCAAACCAAACCGAATCATACTGAAAATATTTGTCATACATTAAAAGTATTAGTATGCAATCATCTATTACATGGGAAGAAACAGAAGTATGCTTTGGGTGTTCACCACTTCTCAGTGTCAAATGGTAATAGTTAATATGAATATATGGATCACCTGGATTTGATGGAGGTGCCTTATTATCCAAAAGTATTTTTTATGAAATCCAAGGTTAATAGGAGCAAATTGCCCTTCAACTGAATTCCAAACTGAAACCAGAAAGCTAGTTGATAAAAATCCCTACCTGATGACTTCTTTCCATCAGGATAGTAAGTCCCTATCTTATGAGGAAATCTGGACATCCTCATCCTTGCCAAACCTTTTTTTTGGAATCCTGTAACCTTATCAGGATGCTTCTGTATTTCCTCCATACTTAAACTGAAATTGTTAATCTGCTTTTGCTTCTGCGTTGATCATTGAAACTGATAAAACTCTGTAACTCATGGACAAAAAAACAAAAACAAAACCAAAAACAATCCTCTTATATACCGTCAAAAAGAGGTGGTCACTGAGCTCTTTTCTGGGGGAGGGGGGTCTCCAACACGATCATGTTATATTTCTTCTTGGGACAAATTAAATTGGTATTATGGGTTTTTTTTTTCCGTCTGTCTCTGATCTGGCTTTTAGCCATGTTCTCTGATCTGTTTTTGGTAGGAGACATGTTCTCTGATCTGGTTTTTTTGTAGGACAGATATGGAAACAAATTGTAGGAGATATAAGATTTTTTCACTGATCTGTTTACTAATTCTGTTTGTAGGAGACCGGCAGATAAAACTATATTTAATTTTCAACATAATCCATGTAAGATGGGATTTTATTCTGTATTTACATCCTAAAGAGTAATAGTCAAAGTATCAATAAGTTAACAAAGGATTTGGAAAGCCTTTTCCATCATGAGTCCTTTCTTATATTGGTGAGAAAAATCTAGTCTATCACAGTCGATCAACACATAATGTTGATGATAATGTATACAATGATAATGTATACAATGATCTCCTGGTTCTGCTCATCTCACTCAGCATCAGTTCATGCAAGTCCTTCCAGGTTTCTCTGAACTCCTTCTGCTCATTGTTTCTTACAGCAAAATAGAATTCTATTACATTCACATACCATAACTTGTTCAGCCACTCTCCAATTGATGGGCATCCCTTTAATTCCCAATTCCTTGCCACCACAAAGAGAGAAGGTATAAATATTTTTGTACATGTGGGTCTTTTTCTATTTTTTATGATCTCTTTGGGAAAAAGACCCAAAAGTGATATTGCTGGGTCAAAGGGTATGCACAGCTTTATAGACCTTTGGGAATAATTCCAAATTGCTCTCCAGAATGGTTGGATAATTTCACAGCTCCACCAACAATGCATTAGTGTTCCAATTTTTCCACAGCTTCTCCAACATTTATTATTTTACTCTTTTGTCATATTAGCCATTCTGATAGGTGTGAGGTGGTACCTCAGAGTTGTTTTAATTTGCATTTCTCTAATCAATTGTGATTTAGAGCATTTTTTCATATGGCAATAGTTAGCTTTGATTTCTTCATCAGAAAACTACCTGTTCATATGCTTTGACCATTTCTCAATTGTGGAATAACTTAGATTCCTATAAATTGGATTTAGTTCCTGATATATTTTAGAAATGAGGCCTTTATCAGGAGTACTGGCCATAAAATTTGTTTCCCAGCTTTCTGCCTCCCTACTAATACCACTTTATCTTAACAAAGTTCTTTTTTCCACATGAACTATGTTTTTCCACAAGCTCTCTTTTGAAAAATAAATCTTTTTTGATATATTTTCCTTTTACATGGAGGATTGGTAATAAATATGCCTGAAATATTGATAAAGATTGGCACTGAAGTATGGAAGACCTTGCATATCATGCAAAGGACTCTGCACTTTGCTAAATAAGCAGTAGGGAGCCAGTGAAGTTTTCTTTGGCAGAAGTGTGACAGGTGGCTTCATTCAGGAGGAAGAGAGAGAAAGCATGAGATGGAGAGAGAGAGAGAGAAAGAAAAAGAGACAGACAGAGACAGACAGAGAGATAGAGACAGAGAGAGACAGAAACAAAGACAGAGAGACAGAGATTGATACATCCATATAATATTTATTAGGTACTTACTATGTGACAGGTGCTAGCTAAATGCTGATCATAATATGCAGCACTTATATTACACTATAAAATTTGCAAAGTGCTTTACACATTATCTTATTTGATCCCCATGAGAACACTATCAGATATGTGTTATTATTATCCCCATTTTACATATGAAGAACTGAGGCAGAAAGTGGTTATGTAACTTGCCCAGGGTCACATGCAACTAGTGTGTGTCTGATACAGGATTTGAACTCTGACCTTCTTGACTCCTAATTCAGGGCTGGATCTACTTTGCCACCTAGGTGAGATAGATTTTTCTGGCAGGAGTGTGAAGGGAGGAAATCCTGAGACAAGGTGGAAGATTAGGTACAGCAACCCACCTGAACTCTCTTAGCATTCCCCTCCAAACAACTTTAAAATAACATCTCAAATCAAATTTTGGAGGACAAGAGTGAAAAAAAAACCCATCAAGGTGAGACATTTTCTAGTCTAAGAAAACTTAGGAGGTCAGAAGGAAAGTTCTGTGACATCAGGGTTGAGGCCTGTCTAAACCCCTGCACTCCCAGAAGCATCAATAGCAGTTTCCAGAGCTTTCATCCCAGAGATGGTAAGGAGGCCAGGCAACTGGTCAGAAAAAGATCACAGGGGACACTTTGCTAGTGCTGGGTACAACTGATACAAAGTATCTGGTACCAATTCTATTAACCAAACATAGTCCTGGGTCTCAGGCCCACGGCAGAGGTGAACACTGAGGGGTCTGTCACAAGGGAGCGAGGGCCCTGGTCATAGTTGCAAAGCAAAGTAGAATTCTAGCACTTGCAGCTGCAGGGGATCAGGAATCCTTCCTATGTAAAGACCAGAGCACAGACTTAGAGACACACCACACCTCTCCCTGGATTATACCACATTGGAAGACTTGAAAACATGTACACCACCAGAACTATCTCTGGAAACAGCAGGACAAAAACAAAACAAAACAAAACAAAAACAAACAAAAAAATGAACTAAAGCTTTGAATGCTTACCAACCTCCAGTGAGCAGAGCCCAACTTTAACATAAAGTTCAAAGTCAAGAAATAGCCTAGAAAAATGAGCAAAGAAGAAAAAAAAAGAATTTGACCATATTAAAAGCTACTATGTCAGGGAAGACTAAGACAACTCAAAAGAAAACGATATGAAAACAGCTACAAAGACTGGAAGAAAAATGCTAATTTGACCCAACCCCAATAGAAATTCATGGAAGAGTTAAAGAAAGAGATGAGTGGTAGAGGAAAAAATAGGGGGAGGGGGAATATGAATGATACAAGAATATTATGAAAAAGAGAGTTAACAGATTGGTAAAAAGAGGCACAAAAATATTGAATAAATAACACCTTAAAAAGAGAGAATTGGGCTAATGGTGGAAGATGCACAAAAATTCCTTGAAGAAAACAAATCTTTTAAAAGGAAAATTGATCAAATAGTGGGAAAGCTCACTGAAGAAAATAATGTCTTTAAAATAGGATTGGGAACTGGGAGCTAATAACTCTATGAGACATCAAGAAACAATCAAAGTCAAAAGAAGAAAAAGAAAATGTGAAATATCTCATTGAAAAAACAGTTGACCTGGAAAATAAATCAAGGAGAGATAATTTGAGAATTGGAATTCTGAATTGGAATATCTGAAAGCCATGATCAAAGAAAGAACCTAGACTTCATATCTCAAGAAATTATCAAGGAAAACTACCTCAATATCTTAGATCCATTAAGTAAAATAGAAATGGAAAGAATATACTAATCACCTTCTGAAAGAGATACCAAAATGAAAACTCCTAGCAATGATATAGATAAATTCCAGAACCATAACATCAAAGAGAAAATACTTTAAGCAACCAGAAATAAACAATTCAAGTATTGTGGGATCACAGTCAGGATCACACAAAATTCAATGGATTTTATTTTAAAGGAGCAGAAGGCTCAGAATATGATATTCTGGAGGGAAAAAGTGCTAGGATTGCAACTAAGAATAACATACCCAGCAAAACTGACTGTAGTCCTTAGGGGGGAAGTGGATATTTAATAACATAAAGGACTTTTATGTATTCCTGATGAAGAGATTAGAGCTAAAAAGAAAATATATCATTCAAACACAAGACTCAAGAGAAGCAAAAAAAAAAAAAAAGGTGAAGATGAAAGATCAATTTTTAGGGACTCAATAGTGTTAAACTGTTTTCATTCAGATATTTGAAGATGATACATGTAACCGCTAAGACTTTTATCATATTAGGACAGTTAAAAGGAGTTTACATAAACAGAGGGCATGGATATGAGTTGATCATGTTGGAATGATCTCAAAAAAATTAAGGAGTAAGAAAGAGGGATGTACTGGGAGAAGGGAGAAGGGAGAGAGAAGTAAGGAAGAACTTTTAGACTGTAAAGGAAAATGGAGAGGGGTGGCTAGCAATATTTGAACCTCAGTCTTGTGAGAAAATAATGGGTTTTGGAATGCCCAAAGGTCCCATTTGGAGGGGGTTGATTGGATTAAGATTGATTGGATTGACTGGCTTCACTGATTAGCTCCCTTAAAGTTAATTCAATTAAAACCACACCTGCCTGGCCCTCAAGAAGGTGTGTTCTCAGAGGGTGTGAACTTTGACCTCAACACGGGACCACCCTCAAGTTCGGTGAACCAGTGGATTTGGGTGATGTTAGCCAATTAGCTTGAAGCAGTATGAAAAGACCACCTCTCCTCCTGACCCAGAGGAAGTTTCCACTCTCAATTTGGCTCTCAGACAGGTTCTTGGTAGAGGACTTGGAGGAAGATGCAGGATAGGCTAGAACTCTACGCTAGATAGCAGAATGTATTCGAAAGCAGAATCCAAAAATGTGTTGTTCACAAGAGACACTTGAAGAAGACACAGAGTTAAAACAAAGGGCTGAAGAAGAATCCAATAAGCTCCATCAAAAGCAAAAAAAAAAAGGTAGGGGTAGCAAAAATGATTTCAGACAAAGCAAAGGCAAAAGTAGACCTGATTAAAACAGATAATCAGGAAAACTCCATGTTGCTAAAACATACCATAAACATGAAGTAATGTCAATATTTTTATAAGTATTTCTGATAAAAGTCTCATTTCTCAAATATAAAACAAGTATAGAAGAGTCAAATTTATAAAAATAAGACCCATTCTCCAATTGATAAATGATCGAAGAAAATGAACAGAAAGTTTTCAGAAGGAATCAAAGCTAGCTGTAGTTGTAAGAAAAAAAATTATCTGAATCAATATTGATTAGAGAAATACAAAATAATACAACTCTGAGGTACCAACTCACGTCTATTAGAAATGACAAATGCTGGAGGGAATGTAAGAAAAATAGGCACATTAATGAATTGTTGTTTGAGTAGTAAACTGATAGAACCATTCTAAAGAACAATTTGGGATTGTGGGAAAGGGGCTATAAAACTGTGCATTGCCTTTGACCCAGCAATGCCACTACTACATCTGTATTTCAAAGAGACTAAAGAAAAAGGAAAATGACCTATATATACAAAAAATATTTATAGTAATTCTTTTTGTGGTAGCAAAGAATTGGAAATTGAGAGACTGCTCATCAATTTAGGAATGGCTAAACAAGTTGTGGCATATGATTGTGATAGAGTACTATTGTTCTATTAAAAATTATGAGGGATGGGGCAGCTAGGTGTCACAGTGGATAGAGCACTGGCCTTGGAGTCAGGAGGACCTGAGTTCAAATACGGATTCAGACATTTGACACTTAGTAGCTGTGTGACCCTGGGCAAGTCACTTAACCCCAATTGCCTCACCAAAAAATATATATATCTATATGAGGGAGCTGGTTTCAGAAAGAAAAAAAAAACATGGAAATACCTATATGAACTGATGCAAAGTGAAGAGAAAAGAAACAGGAGATCATCATGCACAATTACAGCAATGTTGTAATGATGATCAACCATGGAAGACTGGACTATTCTGATCAGTACAGTGATAAGAGAATTTCAAAAGACTCATGATGAAAAAATGATATCCACCTCCAGAGAGATGGATGATCTCAGACTCTGTATTGCAATATAATTTTCTCACTTTATTTTTCTTACTTTATTCTGAAATATGGCTAATATGGAAATGTTTTGCATTATTTCATATGTATAATTGATATATTGCTTGCTTTATTAGTAGGTGATGGAGTGGGATGGAGGAAGAGTATTTGGAATTCAAATTTTAAAGAAAAAAGATAATTAAAAATTAATGTAAAGTCAAATTAACATATTTTTTAAAAGAGTATGATGGGAGGATTAGATTGTGAAGGTAGTAACAGTGTTTTCAGGGAATCTCACTAACATAAACCATAATGGTGTAGTCTAGTGATGCCATAGGCATCTTTATATCTCCATTGCACTAAACATTGGGGGGAAAATAGTATGTATTTCACCTACTATAATTAGCCAAGCTTGACATTGACCTATGTTGAAATGATGCATCCCTATTGTGCTATTCACAAATGTGACTAATTGACATGTTTACTGACTAATGCTCACACTAGCAATTACTCCCAGCCTAGAGTATCTTGTTGGCAAATGTTCCAATTCTATCTGTGTCACTGCATAACTAAATTTTTAGGAGGTTTGGGATCAAGGGGTGACTATACTGCAAAAATGACACATTATTACTATATATAAATCCTTTTACCAACTGCACAGGCATTTGAACTTTTAATAATTGTTCCCTGCTGGCATGTTCCATTGGCTCAACTAAAAGGAAGGGAGGGAAGAAAGGAGAAACAGACAGAAGCAGAGTGACAGAGACAAATAGAAATAGAGACAACACAGAGAGAGAAACAAAAAATAGAGACAGAGCTAAAGACAGAAACAGAGTCTAATTCAGTTCATCTTCTGTAGAAGCCTCATTGGGAAGCTACCATGGTACAAAATGGGTTGTAATGGACACCTGTGGCGATGGAAATATTGAAATGGGGATGGATGTATGAGATGTGAATTCTGACATAGCACCATCAGAACTTGCTAATCTTGGATTTTAAGATGAAGGATAAGATGATCCCCAAATCATTTGGGAATTAGAAAAGATAAAATCCAAATTATAAACATGGGAGAAATAGTGAATAAGGAAACCAAACAATAAATGGCTGATGATTAGTAGCAAGACCAAACTGACCTAGGGCAGATGAGATCTATTTTAGACATGTTAAGACATCAGCATTTCAAATTCTAGGAGCAGACTAGCTCTGTAAATTTTCTAATGATATATTTTTTTATTTCTATAGAGCCTGACACACTGATCAACTGCTTATTCTGCTTGGTTTCTCAATCCCAGTTTTCCAATCATCCTGTGGTCACACAGCTAATAAAGATCAAAGCTAAGACTAGAAACCATGTCTGTTACCTCTCTTTCTTAAAATCTTCAATGAAAATCAAATTGCCTTGGGAATCAAATTTAGAATTCTTAGTCTGACATTCAAGACCTTTCACAACCTGACTTCATCTGCCTTTATAGTCCTATTTCATATTATTCCACTTTATATACTCTGTTCCAGTCAAACTGACCAGATAGCTTTTCTCCATACTCAAAATTCTCTCTTCTACCTGTCTTTGCAGACATGATATCTCAATTCTGAAATGCTCTTTCCTCAACTGTCCCTCTTGACATTACTAATGTGTTCACACAAGATTCTCCCTGATGAGTTTCTTTTCTTTCATCCCACAATATTGGGATACTCTACTGAAAAGAAGAGAAGGCTGTTCCTGGGAGTGGATTGATCCCAATTTATGTGGTATAGCTTCCTAGTCATCTGGAATATAAAAAGTTCCAGCCCCATGGAATATGGTCCTCTCAAACTTGGACAGTAACTAAGACCACACAAGTGAGTTGCCATGACTTGATGACCTACTAGATTTCCATATAGATATGAGGAGGGCCACACCAGGGAAATCAAGGCCCACTGTATCCTTTTTGCATATTCATATTCTTAGGGCAAAGTAAACTTCTGTCTTTATTATAGGTTCCGTGACTTGCAGATGCCCTATTATTTCCCCCAAATTGAACTTGATCTAAAGGAGCACTGGTAGGGGCAGCTAGGTGGCACAGTGGATAAAGCATTAGCCCTGGATTCAGGAGGCCCCAAGTTCAAATCTGGCTTCAGACACTTGACACTTACTAGCTGTGTGACCCTGGGCAAGTCACTTAACCCCCGTTGCCCCACCACCAACAAAAGAAAACAAAACACCACCACAAGTAAAGGAGCACTGGTGTTAGAGCCAGACATCTAACATCTAGCATCTTTGAAGATATGGCTTTTGTCAGTTCTCCATTAGACAGTTGTACATCCCTCTAGTTAAAAATATTCAACTTTTTTTGGTATTATTTTCTTATTTTTTTGGTTTTGTCTAGACCTATGATTTCATCAGATTAGGAAACTCCTGATGAAGAAATTCCCTCTGACAATGCAGATTTGCAACTGCTCTGCAACTCTTAGAGGGTTGTTTAGACTCTAAGAGGTTACTGACTTTTGCACTGTCATATATCTAACCTGTGAAGGAGGCAGGATTTGAACACAGTTCTTCCTGACTCAAAAGTGACCTCTCTATCCACTATGTCATGCTACTTTTCATTATTTTGTAAATACTTTGTAATAATTTATTTGTTACCATAGTATGTTCCCAAAGAGAATGCAAGCTTCTTGAGGTCAGGGACAGTTCATTTTTTGTTTGTATCCTAGCACTAACCTTTGTCCTGAACCTTATGGGGACTTCATAAATGTCTGAAGGATGGAACATAATTTTATTTATATTATACAACAGTTTCTAGCATCATAATGTGGTCTAGCATCATTGCCCAATGCTCTTAATATATTTGTGTTAGGCTTCAGTGGAGATGCCCAGAATTAGACACAAGTTCAAGTATAAAATAGCTGGCTTTTTTCCCACTTGGTGTTTTCCCACCACGGTGCAGTCATTAATTTGTGAATCAACCATCCTAAGTGCTGGATCAGTGCTAATAATACTAAATTATAGATGAGTAGCTGAGACAACGAGCTGTTAAGTGACTTGCTCAGGACAAACCTAGTGTCAAAAGCAGAAACTCAATTAGGACTATTGGTTTTCTGGTCTCAGGATGGTGGGGGAATAGTGACATAGTTTGCAGGGGGAGGGAGTGAAGATGGATAATATCTACTGACAGAAACAGCAGTCAAACTTTCTGCTTCTGAATTCAGCATAGGCAATTTGAAGCAGGCATTATGTTTATAGCCAACTGACAATATCCATTATCAAGGTGTACTACTTGGAGATTTGGGTGGGGTGGGGCAATGAGGGTTAAGTGACTTGACCAGGATCACACAGCTAGTAAGTGTCAAGTGTCTGAGACCAGATTTGAAATCAAGTCCTCCTGAATTCAGGGCCAGTGCTTTATCCACTGTACCACCTAGCTGCCCCTCCTACTTGAAGTTTAAGGTATGTGTTTTTAGTGTAGAGGCTATTTAATTAGGAGTCATTAACTTCAAGCTCAAAAGCTGTTTTGTGCTTTGATACAGCATAGCCCCATGACCTATCTCAGTGTTTATAGTGAATCCTAAATCCTTAACAAAGTAGCAATGGGCTAACCAAAATCTAATGTGACAGAGGAACCCTCACCAAGCATCTGGTAAAGTATTTCACAGTCTTCTAATGGAAAAAAGTGGAGGGTGTGAATTAAATGTTAATACCATTAAATGGATTCAAGGACTAGACTCAAAGAGTACACATTAATGCTAACATAGTAGGAAGTCTCCAGTATAGTGCCTCAGGGATCTGTGCTTTACCTGTGGCATTAAATATTTTATCAGTGACTTGGATAAGGGCATAAATAATATGCACATCAAATCTAGAACTGAGAGCTAAGACATTGGATGCCCGAATTAGCATCTAAAAAGATCTTGACAGGATAGAGCACTGGGCTGAATATAATAAGATGAAATTCAATAGGGATAAATGTAATTACACTTGGGTACAAAAAATCAATTTCACAAGTACAAGATGGAGAAAGTATGGTTAGACAGCAGTTGTTCTGAAAAAGATCTGGGGTTTTTAATAGACTGAAAGCTCAATACATGTCAGCAGTGTGATGAGGCAGCCAAAAAAAGCTAATGCAATCCTTAACTGCATTAGGATAGACGTAGCTTCCAGGAATAGGGAGGTGAGGGTTCCATTGTACTCTGTCCTTGTGAGCCCTCCCCTGGAGTCCTATGTACAGTGCAGAGGACCACAGTTTAAAAAACAACAACAACACATTTATAAGCCAGAAAGTATGGCTGGGAAGGCCTTTATGATGTTGAAGGACTTAAATCCATGTATTCTTTAGATCAACAAGAAAACTGGGAATGTTTAACTTTAGGAACCAAAACCCCCCCCAAAAAACCCCAAACCCTCAAACCTTAAAAACAACATGATTTTTGTTCAAGTATGCAAAGGGCTTTCGTGATGAGGAAGAAACTGATCTATTCTATGATGAGAGTGAGAAACAAGTAGCAAGCATAAACATGATGCCAGGAAAATCTTCTTTATAAATAGAGTTACCTAAAGACAGAGTGGGCTGCCTCAAGCAGAGGTGTGGTCCCTCTCATTGGAGGTATTCAAAGAGGGGCTGGATGAGCACTCCCTGGATATGTTATCATGAGGATTCCTTTCACATATCACTGAGCTAGATGGCTGCTGAGATTCTTTCAATCTAGAAAATTCTAAGAATTTGTGTAGTACATAGAATGCTGGGTTTGGGGTCAGGATGACCTGTGTGAAAACATAATTCTTTTTTTTTTTTGGTGAGGCAATTGGGGTTAAGTGACTTGCCCAAGGTCACACAGCCAGTAAGTGTTAAGTGTCTGAGGCCGGATTTGAACTCATGTCCTCCTGACTCCAGGGCCTGTGCTCTATCCACTGCACCACCTAGCTGCCCCCTGAAAACATAATTCTTACCACTTGTTGCCTGATCCTTCTCAATGAACAAGGAATTAACATGGAATTAACCTCCATAAACCTCAGGGTCCTCTTCTATAAAATGGTTATAGTTATACTTGAACTCCATAATACAGAGAGACAGTATAGCTAATACAATGTTCCTTTTTTTTTTTTTTTAGTGAGGCAATTGGGGTTAAGTGACTTGCCCAGGGTCACACAGCTAATAAGTGTTAAGTGTCTCAGGCCGGATTTGAACTCAGGTACTCCTGAATCCAGGGCCGGTGCTCTATCCACTGTGCCATCTAGCTGCCCCCACAATGTTCCTTTAAGATAAGTAAGATACGAATTCAAGTCCCAGCACTGACACATTTAGGCTTTGTGAAATAGAGAAGTTCCTTAACTTTCCAATGTCCCAAAATGGTTTCTAAAACAATGAGTTGCAGAGCAGGCATTAGTCTGTATTGTTAGAGAAAAATTCCTTACTGGAGTCCCATATGGGAGCTCTATTATAACTACATGAAAAAAGAAAAAAAAGAATAGATGTCATCATGATTTTATACAACTTTTACTAATTGTGTGACCTGGGCAAATCACTTAACTTCCCTTTGTCTGTTTCTTCATCTATAAAATGGAAATTTTTTTAGTATTTAATCTCCAAGGTTGTTCTGAGAATCAAATGAAATGATGTATGAGTAATGTTTTGCAAACTTTCAGCCTCTACATTTATCCTAGTTGTTTTTTATGGTTATCTTAAAGCCTACAGTTAAATCGGTGATCCTGAAGAAGCATTCATTTGATTATAGCAATGTTCCAAGGAAAGAAGAACTCATTTTCTGGAGATAGTTTTTGTCCCTTAGAGATGAGACCCCCTACTCTTCCTCCTTGGAAGATGACAGTGACTGACAGCAAAATCAATCAGGAGGTTTCATGTGTTATCAGATAAGGAGGACATGGGTATGTGCATCTGAGATTATCAGACTGAGTCATTCACAAGTTTGAAAACCCTAATGAAATCCTTTATCTCTGTTAGAGATAATTTGACCAGAGAAAGGGTGACTATGGATAGAAAAGTTGAGACTAAAAATTCCACATCCTTTTATCTTTCTATTTGAAAACTTGTATGCAGGTAGCAGCATAGACCATGAAATTTGTTTTAGGTGGATCTTATGGTGCTGCCTGGAGTTCCCCATTAAGTCCAAGGGCTCACAGTGCGCATAGGAAATTCAGCATTTGATCAAAGTAAAGTCTTTGATCCATGGACAGAAGGAAAACAGAAATTATTTACATAAGTGATGATAATTAAGATACAGCTAAGTTCATTTAGTTCGATTTCACCAAGCCAAATAGAATTTTTAAGAACGATGCTCCTTTGGTCAAAAAATAAAATGCAGACAGGAAAAAAGCAGCTCCATGACCTTAAAAAGATCTGGCATATGTAGAAAGCAATGCCATTTTTTCCTAAAAGGGAGAAGGAAATCTATTGTTAAAAGCAAATAATTTAATAATAATAAAAGTAAAGAATTATTTTTAAAATAACAAATCACTTTTGGAAAAATGAACTGTCTGATTTCACTTAAATTAAGAAAAATAAAGAAAACTTTTATTAATTTGAATTTCAACTTCAACTCCCTTCCTTCCTTCCTTCCTTCCTTCCTTCCTTCCTCCTTTCTTTTCCTTCCTTCCTTCCTTCCTCCTTCCTTTTCCTTCCTTCCTTCCTTCCTTCCTTCCTTCCTTCCTTCCTTCCTTCCTTCCTTCCTTCCTTCCTTCCTTCCTTCCTTCCTTCCTTCCTCCTTTCTTTTCCTTCCTTCTTCTTGCTCTCCTTTTTTTCTCCCAGGATTGTTTTGATGATCAAATGGGAATTTTTTTAGACACTTAACATGGTGCAGGGCATATAGTAGGCACTATAGAAATATCAGCATCACCATTGTAAGGTAATAAGCACAACATCAGGCACAAAAGATCCAAATTCACAGCTCTTTCACCATTCATCTTTTTGTTAAATTGCATATTAATATATTAAGCTCAACATTCTAGCCTATCAAGAACTTTTCAAATTCTGATTTTATCTTTCAGTATATTAGCAATACATTTAAGCTCTGTGTAAGATGAAAATTTGATAAGAATGCCAATAATGTATAATATCCTCTCTTGGTCTATTCCCCCAAATTTCACTTAAATTCACAGGTTGTATTCCCAGAAAATAGGGGAATACTTACAAATCTCAAGTTTCCTGGGGTAATTATGAGGGCCCATATTTTTATCATGATGAATCATAATCCCCTGCTGATATGCTTTCTCTAAATAATCAGTCAGACCTCATTTGCTTTTAGAAATAGCATTTTCTGAGGTCAGAGAATAGTAACAACTGGTAGGTACAATTGTGTGTCCAGACCATAACCCCCACAAATATGCACAAGTCCATGAGAACAGTGGCTTACAACTTAGAATGCAGAGGCATAGACATTGGATATACAAGTGACAAAGTGGGTAACTCACAAGTTTTGAAAACCATTGGCCTAGAAGTTCCTTCTGGAGTCCATCCATCTTTTGTTCTTCTCTGGTATAAAGGCTCATGCTCCTTGTAGCCATCTCCCTCCTCAGGTAACTGTAATTATCTCTCAATCAATTTGTCTTCAGTGTGGTATTCTGTTTCTTCCTCTGTTCTCTCCTGGATGTCTTGCTCCCTACTATTCCTGTGTCTTTGGTCCTACCTGGAGGCACTATTACTAGTTCCCAGTTTCTCCAATGGCATGTTCACTTTGAAAGATGGGAAATAGTTTATGTCAGAAGGGTTATGGAAAGGAAGGCATAGTACTATCCATGTCCTGGATGGAACTGTGAATTGACCTGACCAATCTAGAAATCAATTTGAAATCATGTATGCTAAAAAGTGACTAAAATTCATGTACCCTTTGCCCCAGAAATTCTAGTGCAAGATTTTTATTTCCACCTCCAAATTCCCTGGAAATTATTCTTTTCAGAGATATAATTAGAATTGAATGACTGGGGCCTTGTCCCAAAGTGACAACATCTGAGGAGCATGCTTCCTCTCTGTTGCAGTTCTCTATTTTCAGGCTATTTGCTTTCTCTTTCCAACCCTTGAGCCATACACTTCCATTGAGTTTCCATCACCGCCATATTCCTCCCCACAGCATCCACCTTTCTTCATCATCTTGTTCTCTTTATGTTCCTCCAAGTAGATGCTGAGTTCAGGGTTAGTACTAGGAGCAGTATGGGATAGACCTTCTAATGGATGTCTTATCCAGTATGAATGAACACTATTTCACTTTCATAAAGCCAGGGTATCCATACTGTCCCACCTTTCACATGCTCTTCAGGGATGAGAAATAATGTTGGTAAATACTGGTATAGTAAAGTCTATAGTAAAGTAAGTATCCCTAATTCCAAAGTCAATTTGTCCTAGATCAGTTTGCTCCTAATTATTGCTGAGGCTTTTTTCATTAGGGCTTAAATCAGGTGATATATCAGAGAATCTAATGTGTGAGTATGTGAGCATACACGTTTATGTGCAATGAGAAAAGACAAGAAAAATGCAACCTCAGCTTGTAGAGAGATGTTGGGAAACAGTTGCCATATTTTTAATACCCCCATCTCCATTCCATAAAGTGGGAAAAAGTTGATGCTCAGCAAAATGAGAAAAGCTTCTTTAACAAAGTAATCACAGAAAAAGAAAATGCTGAAAAATGGAAATCATGTTTCTAAATCATGATTAGAAAGAAGTTTAAAAAATCGTGGGAAAGCAGCTGTACTTAGGAACTAGTTATCAGAACTGAATCAAGGAACAAGTTCATTTATGAATATAAAATGTCTATAAACATAAAATCATGATTTTCCAAAAAAAAATCCTCAGTCTTTATATTAAACACTTCCAAGTGTTAATCTCAGCATATTTTAGGGATCTGAACTGCAAATGAAAAAACAACTAATTGTAGACCACAGCAAGTCATTTAAAAACCTACGCATTTTTCTGGGTTTCCAAAAGAGGATATAATATTTTAGGAAGTTTGGGATTTATGTTAAGAAATAAAAGTTTTAAAAATCATTAAGAAATTAGCAGTCTTGAAGCATCTACCATTGGAAGAACCCCCTTGTATGTTTTTAACCTTAAAAACAAAAATAAAAAAAAACAACCCATGCATTGCTTCTTAGGGGTTTAAGTGAATTTCATGCCATGAAAAGACCATATCTAAACATCCTGGAGACAGACAAAGTCTGCCCTGTTCTGCTTTAGCTAAGATGGATAACAAAATCCAGCACATTATTGGGAAATATATTTATAATAAAACAGAAAGCCTTATCCTAACCTTCATCAAAAGCATGGCACAGTCACAACTGGAATAAATACTATGTGCTTTTCTGGTTGTTGAGTTTTAAAAACAGATGAGATGGATATGGAGATGCCACAGGACAGTGCAAAGAGAATTATTAAAAGAATGGAAGGGCTTTTTTCATAGAAATACAGGCTCAAAAGTTTAAGAAACTTCACCATGGATAAGCTAATAAGGGAAATAGTTGAGACAACTTACCCTTATTTAATTGTAGAGGTTACAAAGAAAGTAATTTTCACTGAAGATATACTCTGGTGTCTCATCAATACACATAGTGACTCTGGGACCAGGGAGGATCTGTGTCCAAGTGCACATGGATACTAAAACAGCAAGGTAGAAAAGGAAATATCTGGTATGTTCCTACCACAAAAGCATATTTAACCACAGACTGGGTGATATGAACTCATTCACTATGGCTTTGGGTCCTTCCATGCATAAAATTGAAGGATTGGAGGAAGTACTTCTTAAAAGAAACAAAATTTTAAAAAAATGATTAAGAGGCAGTGGAAACTCCTGATACCTGAAATGTGAGAGAATAGAGAATGAAAGGAAGATGGACAATTAAACATTGAGAATTAAGTAGTAACTATGAGGCTCCTTCTATAAAAAGATATACCATGTTATATAAACTATGTTTCTTAATTTACAGTTGAAGAAAACATGGCTCAGAGAAATCAATTTTCTTACCCAAAGTGTCACAGGTAGTATATGGCAGAGAAAGGATTTAAAGCCAGGTCATCTGACTCCAAATCCAATGCAATGGCAGAGAGCATTGAGCATCTGGTCTACACGGGGAGAGAAATATGTGAGAAACATGTGTAAGAGAGATCCACTCCAGCTGAGAACTAAAGAACTTTGGAATAACAAAGCCACCATTTTTGTCTATTTTTGTCCATATGATGGGGGTGGTGGTGCAGAGAAGAGGCATGGGGTGGGTGGGGCTATTCCAAAAATAGATTGGCCACTGATCCAGGAAAAGAGTCCAATTCTGCAGACATCTAGAAGAGCAATTTTGTACTCCTTCTCTTTTAAGCATGTTGGAATTCCACTATCTCTTCTTAGAGTGAGTTTGGAGAGGGATTTCTCTCTCCAACCACATCACCAATGGCTATGAGAATTACATTCACATGGGACAAAAACAAAAACAAAAAGCTAGGGTTTTCAAAACCAGTCTTAGGCTCACCTAAGCTTCAATTGTCTCTTCTGGTTACTCTTCTGAGTACAAATGACTGAACAGTGCTAATGAGTGCTAGGATATCCAGCTTAGTTTCTACCTTGTGAGTTTGAGAGGTCCAGGCTCACTGAAATGTCTGAAGAGGTGGTCACACAGGAGAAGATGCTTCCTGAAGGTACAACACTCCCATAGAAGATGATGACTACTACCAAAAACCATGCATTCCTGACCAGACAGAACATATGGACTTTGAGTGAGTTGTTGCTAAAAATTATAAATGCCTGTATAATACCTTAGGGGGTGCACGTGCTAGTTTCATTATTATATACAATTGAGGTTTGAAGATTCCAAAGAGAAAAACAGATTTTTGAGAGATTAACACCTAAATCAAAAGATGGTGGTTGATAATGAGCACTGGATTTCTGGACCCTAGCTTAAAATATAGGAATGATACTCTTCTGGCCCAGGTTGGAGTACACTTAAGAAAACAGTAGAGATAGTTGCTTACAGTCTATCAGATCTAGTCAGGAGAACTTTAAACTTAAAAGGAAGGCAATATCTGTACATATGTACACATGCATGCACAAATATGTATATAGCATATGGATGTGCACATGTACAGTATTTATATATTATACATGTGTGTCACATATAGTCATATATGCACATGTACTGACATACTTCATTTTATTTCACTTTGCAGATATTGCATTTGTAAAAAATAAGGTTGTGGCAACCCTGCATGGAGCAAATATACTGGTGACATTTTTCCAACAGCATGTGTTCACTTCATGTCTCTGTGTCATGTTTTGGTAATTCTCAGAATATTGCGAACTTTTTTCATTATTATTATATGTTATGGTGATCTGTGACCAGTGAACGTTGTTGTTACTATTGTAATTATTTTAGGACACCAAGAACTGTACTCCTCTAAGATTACATGATTACTTTATCATATATTTAAAAGGAATAGCAAGTTGTACATAATAGACTTGCAGTTTCATGTGCAATCATCTTTTTTATTATACTATGTAATGGAAATGCTTGTTTTGTTCCCTAAATTAAAAAATAAAATAAATAAGACAGAGAACTTAATCAATAAATGTTGTATGTACTTTGGCTGCTCTACCAACCAGTCATTACTTATCTCTCTCCCTCTCCTCCATCCTCCCTATTCCCTGAGACACAACAATATTGAAATTAGAGCAATTAATAACCTTACAGTGTACTCTAAATGTACAAGTGAAAGGATGAATAAATCCATGGGAGCAAACTTCATTGTTGTCTTAATTTAAGAAATTGTCACAGGCACCCCAATATTCAGCAATCACCACCCTGATCAATCATCAGTCATCAACAGTGAAGCAAGAACCTCTACCATCAAGAAGATTATGACTTATTAAAGGCTCAGATGATGGTGAGTATTTTAGCAATATATTATTTTAATTAAAGTATGTATAAAATGCTATCTCACCCTTAATAGACTACAGTATAGTATTTTTTTTTATTTTTTGTTTTTTTCTGAGGCATTTGGGGTTAAGTGACTTGCCCAGAGTCACACAGCCAGTAAGTGTTAAGTGTCTGAGGCCGGATTTGAACTCAGGTACTCCTGACTCCAGGGCCGGTGCTCTATCAACTGCGCCATCTAGCTGCCCCATACAGTATAGTATTAACATAACTTTTATATACACTGGGAAACCAAAAAAAAATTCATGTGACTCACTTTATTATGATAATCATTTTATTGTTGTACTCTGGAACCAAACCCTTAATATCTTTGAGATATGTCTATATGTATAGATCTATACCCATATACATAAGAATCCACATCTATATCCATATGCATTCTATTCATTAATCTATGCTGCCTTATTTTCTTAAATATTTGTGGGTATATCTATATATTTCAAGTCCTCAAAAACTGACTCCAGAATAATATGTATTCTCCAAAATCAAAGTGGACTGTGGAAAATTAAATGTATGAAAACCTAAATGAATCATCTGTCTAAAATGTTAAACAAATGGAACATTCTCTTTATGGACACTCCTCAGCTAAGTGGGTCCACAAGCCAAATAAATCAAGACCCTGTTTTTTAAAATGCTCCCCAAGGCCTCACTACTTCTGAAAAAACCACAGAAAAGTATAAAGAAGCCCAGAGGGAGGGAAATTGTGGGGACACGATGTTGAATTGTTGTCTTCAAATGTTTTATTAACTGGCACAGGGCCTCTGTTTCTTTTACAACCCTCTTATAAAGTGACCTATTCTGGAGTTATTATCTGCAAGAAAGTTCTTTCATTTTTATGTTCTCATTACTGTTTCTGCTTGAGTTTTCCTCAAGGCAGTGATTCTAATGTGTTTCAAAAAAATCTTTGTCCAAATGTGGGATGTAATTATTAAGGTGATATGGAGGAGGGGAGAGGAGGTAGGTGAACAATAAAAATCACTCGTTCTGGACATTAGAACTTAGAAAACTCATTGACTGTGAAAATTTAGGCTCATTTCCAAAAAGGCTGTGGAAACTACTCATTTGTACAAATAAACTGCATATAGAAAGGAAAGGTCAGTCAGATTCAAAATGGTGTATTTTCATGAGAACACCTGGGGCAGTTAGATTCACTTTTACCAGGAGGGGGCAGAAACATACAAGATATCAAATTATTTCATCTCAAAACAAATTAGTGGTCCCCAAATTCTAACTCAACAAGCATTTATTAAGCACCTACTATATGATGAAGGAATTTGCATCCCATTGAGTGAGACATGTGCACCAATAATCATATTAAAATATAATCACACAAAAAATGTAATTTGGAGAAAGGCAGCTGGGGGGGAATCACTTTACGCCTCAGGTAAGAGGGATTGAAGTTAAGTTTGAAGACACCTGGGGATTATAAAATGTGAGTAAGAAGTGTGAAAGTATGTATACATATTTAGTAACAATTGCCATCTATTAGCTAAAGTTCTGTTTATACTTTTGATTTTAAAGGATATTGATATGTACAATAGGATTATGGGATCATATTATATGCAAAAGTTGGAAGAGACCTCTGAGCTCATCTAGTCTAATTCTCTTCATTTTACATATGAGGAAAGTGAAGCACATGGAGATTAAATAATTTTGCCAAGGTCACAGAGATAGTAAATACCAGAAGTGGGAGATTAGAACATGGGACTTCTGAATACAGAGCCAGTGCCCCTTCCACTTTATCACATGATAGTTACTAGAGTATGACTAATTAGACAGTTGTCCCAATGTGAAAAAAACATTGGATCACATGACCATAGACAATCACCTTCCACATCCTTATTTTACAGATGAAATCAAGGCCCAGAGACCTGACTTGTCTGAAAACAAAACCTCATGTGCCAAAGCCGGAATTCTAACACAAGTCTTTTCAGGACAAGTTCAGGATTTTTACTCTGACCCAAGTGATATGATTTATTTTCATTTTGGGAGACAAAGAATCAATTAGCTACATGGCAGTTTAGAGATCATCCAGTCCAATCCAGATAAAGAAGCTCAAGACTAGAAAGGGAATCTAGGTGGTACAGTTCATGGAGTCAGGAAGATTCATCTTCCTGAGTTCAATTCAAGCCTCAGACATTTACTAACTGTGTGATCCTGTGCAAGTCACCTTGTTTGCTTCAGGTTCCTCATCTACAAAATGAGGAGAAGGAAAAGGCAAATCACTCCTAAAAATTTTCAAGAAAACTTCAAATGGAGACACAAAGTGTTGGGCACAACTGAAAAACAACTAAACAATAACAATAAAGTTTAGAGAAATGATATGACTTGCTCAAAGTCACGCACTCAGTTTTTGAATACATTAGAATTAGTACGTAGGTCTCCTGACTCCCAACCTCATAATTTTTCTACTACATCATAACTATAAACAACAGCTTCTATAAACTATATATTAAGCACATTATGGACCACAATAAGAATGCTTTATCATCTGCTGGTGGGCTAATATAATAATGCCTCTTCTATCCTGAAATTTGCCATTGCAAAAATATATTAGGTATTTGTCATTTCTATAGTGCAGAATTCTTTTCCACCAATGCAGATTGCAGCCCATCTCTAACATAGTAGAAACGTCTCAGGAAATTGCCTGACACTTTGGGACCAAGTGATGTGCTCAGTCATCCAGGTAATAGTCCGTGTTAAATGCAAGATTCTAACCCAGGTCATTGCTCCAAGAATATCATTCTTGTCACTCACAATGCTGTTTCTTTGAAGATTGCAATTAAGATGGAAGGGAGAAAAAGTAGCCATAATGACTGCTAGTCTCAAAAGAATGGTAAAGAAAAATAGATTCAAGGAAAAGTGGGGAAAGTGGTGATGAAGGGGTTGAATGAAATAGGAGAGAAAAAGAGGAAAAATCAATTTGAGGGTCAAATTCATATGGTCAGAACCTGAAAATTGAAAGTAATTTTAAAGACATTTTGGAATAATGTTGAATAGTTGAACACTAATATGTGAATCATGAATAAGTGAAGCTTTAACTTAAATTTTTGTTTTTGTTTCGTGGGGCAATGAGAGTTAAGTGACTTGTCGAGGGTCACACAGCTAGTAAGTATCAAGTGTCTGAGGCCAGATTTGAACTCAGGTCTTCCTAAATCCAGGGCCATTGCTTTATCCACTGTGCCACCTAGCTGCCCCACCTTACCTTAATTTTTTTTTTTTTTTTTTTTTAGTGAGGCAATTGGGGTTAAGTGACTTGCCCAGGGTCACACAGCTAGTTAAGTGTTAAGTGTCTGAGACCGGATTTGAACTCAGGTACTCCTGATTCCAGGGTCGGTGCTCTATCCACTGTGCCATCTAGCTGCCCCTTACCTTAAATTTTAAGAGAATAAAGCTACCAAAAATTCACTTGAAAGCAAATATAAGTAGGTAAGCTTATTGTAAGACAAGTTTTCCAAAGGTCCAAACATCCATTACTTCATCAGTTTGAGAAATCACCTATCCAGATGAAGACTGTAATTTTTCTATGCTTTAGCAGACTCAAATACTTAAATCATTATATAAATGCCAGCTATCATTAGTCCTTATGAGTTGCTGTGGCTGAAAAAAAAATCATTACTTGGTGGAAAGCCTTCCAATAAGGAGCCTCTTTGTATTTAATTGGGTTGTTACTTGGACAAGAGACAAAAGTCCATCACCAGACCAGTAATGAAAACCTTCCCATCTTGGTAGGACCTACTGGGTTGTGGTTCACTGTCATAACCTCTGGAATAGGGGACAGCTAGGTGGTGCAGTGGATAAAGCACCGGCTCTGGATTCAGGAGGACCTGAGTTTAAATCTGGTCTCAGCCACTGGACACTTATAAGCTGTGTGACCCTGGGCAAGTCACTTAACCCTCATTGCCCTGCCAAAAAAAAAAAAAAGGCACGAATAATCTCTGAAATAGGACCAGAACTTTCCTGACTCAGTTTCCCTGATTTCTCTGAGGCAGCTTTCCCCATCCACATTATGCACTTGGATTAACCCTAATTTCCCCGATACAGACTCCTAGTCTGGGGGGGCTTAAATGGTGCTAGCCACATGTAGCCAATGCCTTTCAGACTTGGCAGGTGCCTGAGACCATGTGAGCAGCTATATCCTGATGACCAATTGACTAGAGAATCTAAGTATCACTGTATCCTCCTTGCATGGTACTTTCTCTGTTACAGCAAAGTAAAACTCCTTTACCAAATGTTCAGGAACCTACAAGTGGCCTCATTGTGTCCCAAAATTAAACATTAAGAGGATGTTGGCATTAAAGTTAAATCTACAAATGCATCTGACCATCCAATGTCACTTTTATGTCAGATATCACAATACAACTTTATTGGTGGTGAGTATTGCTGTTAATAAAACACATTCAAAACTTAATTGGTGTTTTTTTTTAGAAGTGGAAATAATTAAAATCTACAGTGTGGAAGTAAAAGAAAATTACCTGTTTTTTGTAGTAACTGAAATTTTCTTATATTCACTTATGACAGGCTAGTTCTGCCCTAGTCATAGCCCATCTTATTGTCTACAGCCTTTTTCTGAATTCTTCCATGCTTGAAATCATTCACATCCCATGTTATACTCAAATGGGCCTCAGGTCAAGGTCCAGTCTTCATTCCTGTAATGTCAGAGATGGAAAACCAATAATATACTGAAAAAACAACTGCTTTTTGAGTCAGAGGATCTGGATTCAAATTCTGATTCTTTTTTTTCTTTTTCTGGCTGGGCAATGAGGGTTAAATGACTTGCCCAGGGTCACACAGCTAGTAAGTATCAAGTGTCTGAACCCGGATTTGAACTCAGGTCCTCCTGAATCTAGTACAAGTGCTTTATTCACTGTGCCACCTAGCAGTCCCCACAAATTCTACTTCTAATGCTTACTACCTATGTGACCTTGAAGAAGGATTTAATTGAGATTGCCTCTGAATTCTCCTTTAGCTTTTTATCTAAGATCCTATGATTTAGGTTAGTGAAAACCTTCCTCTTCCCATAAATTGCAGCGCCCTCATCTGAATCGTCAAATGACCTAGGTGTGCAGGTGATGAAGGACTCATATCCATTGGCAAGAAGTAAATATGAGAGCAATGTAAGCTGGATGCCCTTAGTCCAAGGCCACTATCAGGAACATCACTGAACCCCCTGTTTCCTCCTTCTATGCCCTAAAGAATACCCAATCAAAGAATTTATGGCCCCTTTCCCCTGATCCCATCCTGAGCAACTGAGAACCAGACATTTCCTTTGCCCTGAACGCAGTGGTATGGTATAGAGATATATGACCACTTTTGAGAGGAAATTGTTCAATATTTTTTGTTGTTTTTTAGGCAATTGGGGTTAAGTGACTTGCCCAGGGTCACACAGCTAGTAAATGTTAAGTGTCTGAGGCCAGATTTGAACTCAGGTCCTCCTGACACCATGGACAGTGTTCTATCCACGGTGCCACCTAGCTGCCCCGAAATTGTCCAATTTTCAGCATCTGCATTTACCTTTCAGAAATCTGTTCCAAATCAGGGCTCGATTTATTTTTTTTGCACATTATCTACACTTAACAAAGTATGAACAATGAAACTTAAACTTAGTGGTATGTGTTCATACTCCCTCCCACCCCCTCCAGAGAACCACTTTGGTAAATATAAACCATCACAGTCCTGCATTTCTTGGGAAATATTACTTTAGCTTAACAAGAACTCAGTAGAAGGCTCAGGGAATGATGCAATCACCAAACTAGAGGTCTACTGATAATAATAATGAGAACAAGAACAAAAAAAAAAACAAGAAGGAAATGAAGAACAAGAAGAAAAGGAAGGACAAGAAGAATAATTAGTAGTAGAAGGAGGAGGAAAAGCAGTAGCAACGTTTATAGATTACTTTAAGGTTTGCAAAGTGCTTTCATAGCCCTTATTTCATTTGCATCTCATCACCCCCCCTCCTCCTACCTGAACCCTTCCTTATTTGCCTCTGTTCCTTTATGCACTGGCCCATAGGTATCTCAATAGAGGCCTTATAATTTCCTTTGTGTGAATTAAAAGGTGTTCATCATAAAGACTTGTTGCTGTTTTCATTCCTGGCCAGTCTGATGCTTTTGTGAAAGTCTCCAAGTTGCTAAATGTCTTGCTAGAAGAGGAAGGAAATCGCAGAAAAATCTCATAATGTCCCTTTTACCAGTGGCTTTGGTCCTTTGCTCTAACTTTAGACCAGACATTTAACAAGTAGCAAAATAGATTGATATGAGTTTCATGTCACTCCTTGCCTTTGCCCATCAGGACTGTACTCTCTCCATCAATCAGGCTGAGCATATTCCCTTAATGCCTGCACAAAGGCAGTTCACTGCCCTTCACTTCCCCCTGGAAAAGCATCATTAGAAGAAAATAGTCAAGTTTCCTAAAGGGGAGCTGACTCCTAATGCTTTTCCAGTGGCAGAGATGTTATTTAGTGAAAGAGTTCCCCCCACCCCCCAAAAAATACCAAAAACTTAGACTGTAAGGAGCAGGAAGAAAAGCCACAGATTGGAATAATCCATGAATAGAATAAATAGCCTCTGATGTCATTCATTAAAAAAAATTATTAAGTACTTACTGTGTTCCTAGAATTGTGCCAGGCACTGGATCCAAAAGAAGAGTTCAAAAGATCTAAAGGAATTAGGATCCAAAGCAAAGAAAAATTGCAGCCTCTGAGCTTAAAAAACTTAAAATGCTATTCATGATCACAGGATTCGAGGCAAAAGATGGAAAGAACCTCCTAGCCCATGTAACCCAATTCCCTCATTTTATGGATGAGACCTAGGCAAATCAAAAGACTTGTCCAAGGATTGCAACAGAGAGGGTCATCTCCACTTTACCAGTGGAAAAAAAATGAAGATTAAGGACTCCCTTCAGCCTTTGATTGCATGCTTCACAGACTTTATATTGTCTCTGTATGTTTTTCCAGCCAGCTCATCTATAGGAAGAATCGAAAAGACCAGCTTAATAAACTATGGAAACTCAAAATCTAGAGTTACTGGTAGTTACAGGCAAGTGACCATTACTAGACTATAAATTATGTCTCAGAGATTAAAATTTTGGCAAATATAGAAAAGAGTAAGCCCAAGGACACCAGTTAACTTGCTTTCTGTTCTAAAGAGGTAGGCTATTAGGGTTAGAATCACATGTGAGATTTAGGAAGACAAAGGGTGAAGGAAGTAATGGGTCAAGAGAAATGATAGGCATTAAATAATGATGTACATATAAATAGACAGAAGGACCAAGAGAAGGACAGAAGGATACAGACAGATAGATGAATACATATATAGATGATAGATGGATAGATGATTGATAAATAGATAGAGGATAGATATATGATAGATATGATAGATAGATAGATAGATGATAGATAGATAGATAGATAGATAGATAGATAGATAGATAGATAGATAGATAGATAGATAGATAGATAGATAGATAGATAGATAACATTCTGTTGTGTTGTTCAGTTCAGTCAAATCCAACACTTCATGATCCCATGGACCACAGCAAGCCAGCCTCTTCTATCCCCCACTATCTCTTGAAGTCTGTCCAAATTCATGTTTATTGTTTCCATAACAATATGTATCTATGTTATCCTCTGGAATTTCTTACACAGATGGAAAAGGAAGAAGGTTTTCATTATTTTAAACCAATAACTTCCTGACAGCATCCATGGTTAGGTCTATAGGGATAGACCATATTTCCTGACTCCTCATTTTCTTCAGCTGTAAGGTTTGGCAGGTTGGGCTACGGGATCTTTGAGGTCTCTTCCAGCTATAAAGACAATTTGTAATTCCATTCTGATTTCTAAGCCTGGGCATTTTTTTAAACCAATGTTATTTTTCCCCTCTTCTAATTAAAAAGGAAGAAAGAAGGAAGGAAGGAAGGAAGGAAGGAAGGAAGGAAGGAAGGAAGGAAGGAAGGAAGGAAGGAAGGAAGGAAGGAAGGAAGGAAGGGTATTTTTCAATGAGTCCTGTCCTATCATTTTGTGGCCAAAGTATTTAAGCCTCAGCTTCAGTATTTGACCTTTCAGTGAACAGCCTGAATCCATTTCTTTAAGTATTTACTGATTTAATCTCCTTGCTTTCACCATAATTCAAAAGTGTCAATTCTGGGGCAGCTAGGTGGCACAGTGGATAAAGCACTGGCCTTGGATTCAGGAGGACCTGAGTTCAAATCCAACCACCGACACTGGACATCTAGTAGTTGTATGACCCTGGGCAAGTCACTTAACCTTCATTGCCCCATTAAAAAAATTTTTTTCTTAAAGTGTCAATTCTGTGGTGCTCTGCTTTCCTAGTACAACTCTCACAGGCATACATTGTTACTGGCCAAACCATAACTTCAACTATGGGAACATTTAGTAAGCACTTTCTGTGTGCCAAGCACTGTGCTTATCTCTTGTCATACAAATGAAGAAATAGCCTCTGCCTTCTAGGAACTTACATTCAAATGGATGAAACCACCACAAAGGAGAGCTGGGAAAGTGGGGTGGGGGAGACTGGAAGCTACCTTTGGGAGACCTAGGCAACTGCTTACTCAAGCAGTCTGTAATATTTGGTTTCTAGCATTTGGTTACACCTGGACTTTTTCCTAGACATTCTTGTCTAAAAAAATATACATGAGTTCCAAAGGGGCTATTTTAACTTTTATGACATAGTATACCAATTTATTGTAACTTTACTAGCTCCTTAATGCTAAATCTTGAAGTTTATGCACATTTTCTTGAGCAATACCCATTCTCCTTCCTTATCCAGAAAATCCATCTTGTTCTTGATATATGCCATACTAATATCATTGTGAAATTAGATATTGTTGTTTGCCCCCAGCTCTCCTGCCAAGAAATTAAATGCCAATAGTACTTGAGGTGAAATGTCTTTGCTTTTGGCTTTTTAGAATGTACAAGTTCACTTGGACCTCCAATCCTCAGATAGGCTCTGAGTAGTCCAGTCCTGCCTATAGGCAACCCCTGCTCTGTTTTTCAAGCTTCAGCCCGGCAGGCCTCATGAAAAATGTATTTATATTTTATTGTTATAGTTATTTTATTCAGAAAACTTGTCACCAAAAATCCTATTACCATGGCACCATAATAATCTATGGGGTGATAGAGAAAGGCTAGAGAAAAGAAATTACCTTATTAGTTTAATTGCTCATTTTCTCAAGATACACACAGTTCCCACAGGGCTGCTCCTCTGGTAGACTTTCACTTCCCTTCTCCAGTATTAATTATTTACATCTGCCACAGTGCATTTTCTCCATGATAACTCTTTCCTCATTAACTTCGGTCAGCAGCACTCTGCCAAAATTCTGAAAAGCTTATCCTCTGAGCCAGGATAGATTTACAAAGTAATCTATCTTTCTTTCTTCCTTCCTTCCTTCCTTCCTTCCTTCCTTCCTTCCTTCCTTCCTTCCTTCCTTCCTTCCTTCCTTCCTTCCTTCCTTCCTTCCTTCCTTCCTTCCTTCCTTTCTTTCTTTCTTCCTTCCTTCCTTCTTCCTTCCTTCTTCCTTCCTTCTTCCTTTCTTTCTTTCTTTCTTTCTTTCTTTCTTTCTTTCTTTCTTTCTTTCTTTCTTTCTTTCTTTCTTTCTTTCTTTCTTTCTTTCTTTCTTTCTTTCTTTCTTTCTTTCTTTCTTTCTTTCTTTCTTTCTTTCTTTCTTTCTTTCTTCTTCCTTCCTTCCTTCCTTCCTTCCTTCCTTCCTTCCTTCCTTCCTTCCTTCCTTCCTTCCTTCCTTCCTTCCCTCTCTCTCTCTCTCTCTCTCTCTCTCTCTCTTTCTTTCCTTCCTTCCTTCTTTCCTTCTTTCTTCCTTCCATTCCCTTTCTTTCTTCCTTCCTTCCTTCTTCCTTCCTTTTTACTTAGAAGAGGAAAAAAATAACATTGGTAAAAAACTAATGCCCAGCCTTAGAAATCAGAATAGAATTACAAATTGTCTTTATAGCTGAAAGAGACCTCAAAGATCCTGTAGCCCAGCCTGCCAAACCTTACAGCTGAAAAAAATGAGGAGTAAGGAAATATATTCTATCCCTATAGACCTAACCATGGATGCTGTCAGGAAGTTATTGGTTTAAAATAATGAAAACCTTCTTCCTTTTCCATCTGTGTAAGAAATTCCAAGTTGCTCAATTCCATTCCTACTCAACATTAGCACTGGGATAGAAGGCCTGTGATATCTGCCTGGTTTAGGGCTCAATCTCTGGACAAATTAATTGCCCCCTTAATTTTCCACTTACACCTGTATAAAATGAAGTTAATGGCTCCTTATTGTCTTTAAGGTTACCATCTGAAAGTATGCTTTGATTTCTTTCGATTGACATCTGGATAAGTAAAATACTCAGCAGCATGAAACCCATTCTTTGTATCTTTCCTTGGTGGGAATATTTCAGAGTGGATAAAGTAGAGCTAGGACTTTATATATCTCCTTGGGCTCAAATGAGTTGGTTAAATAGAAGGTTTTTCATTTCTTGTTTTGGCACGAAGCATAATTTATGTTAAGAGGACTCCACTAAAGGAATAAAAATGTTAATTAAGCACCCACTCTGTGTCAGTTTGTGTAGTAGGCACTGGGATTACACACACTATGGAATAAATAATTCCAACTATGAGGAGCCTATGTGAAAACAGAGTGCTTCATCAAAGTAGAGGTTAGAATTTAGTGAAAATGTGATGCATTTTTTTCTGAGTTCACAGAAGTTCTTAAATCTATTCATGGACCCAGTGGAAGGCAAAAGACCTCAGTTTTAAGGAATAGCAACTTATATGATAATGAATTCTTTGGCACCAATAACCAGGAAACTAAAGCATGAAGTAGCTGAGATCACCTGCTGGTACTTGTATTGTACTTGTACCAAGTTCTTCATTATTGTTTTTCAGTAGTTTCAGTCATGTCTGACTCTCTGACCCCTTTTGAGGTTTTTTGGCAAAGATACTAGAGTGGTTTGACATTTCTTTTTCCAGCTAATTTTACAGATGAGGAAACTGAGGCCAACAGGATGAAATGATTTGCCTGGGTTCACACAACCATTCAGTACCTGAGCCAGATTTGAACTCAGGAAGATGAGTCTCCCTGACTCCAGTTCAGCACTCTATCTATCCACTGTCCTGTCTAGCTTCCCCAAGTTCTTTAATTCTATTGTATTTATTATTTGTTTTGTATATCCTTCTAATGTATGGGTTGCCCCCCCCAACAACAACAAAAAAACAAGATTGTGAACTCCTTGAAAATAGGGGTTGTAGGGGGCAGCTAGGTGGAGCAGTGGATAAAACACAGGCCCTGGATTCTGAGTTCAAATCTGGCCTCAGACACTTGACACTTACTAGCTGTGTGACCCTGGGCAAGTCACTTAAACCTCATTGCCCTGCAAAAAAAACCAAAAACAGAAAATAGGGGTTGTGGTTCTTGTGGTTCTTGTGGTTCTTGTTTTGAGGGTTTTTTTTATTTGTACCCATCCCCAGGGCCAACTACAGTGTCTGGCCTGGAACACTTTTAAATTGAATGATTGATTATCCACAGATAAAATGAGTCACGGATCTTTTGAAATTTTAAAGCGGGTTTGCACGCAAATTTCCCACATTGTTCTAATATGTATAAATATTACTAGAATTAAAATGTTCAGTGTTATGTACTTGCATCAAGGACAATGGAACAAGAGAGAAGTCAGGAAATTTTGCATCGTGTTCAACAGTGATCTATTCAACAGTTCCCATTTGGGTTCATGATGATGGCTCTATAGGTTTATGCAAACAATATCTTTAATGGCCACCTTAAGTGATAAATAATTGTTCAGTTATTTTACAAACATTTTTCCCTCTGTGACAACAAGTATATTCATATTAAACTATTGTAGGTTTGTTTCTATATTGACTTAAAACTATCATGATCATATACAGAATGATTTTGGTGTTAACATAGTGATTGCATTAAATTCTGATTACCTCTGACCAAAAGTAATATGTTCTTAAAATTCAAAGCAATATGTTCTTACAATTTCTCAACCTGTCATCAAATTGTTTCCAAAATGTCACAGTGGTTGAACATTTTGAACACAGATTCCCAAAGGATGGTGAAACAAATAAGCCTATATTTATTTGCTTATGTTCTGTACATTACACCATAGTATCTCTCTTGTTTCTCTCTATTATACTTTCGCCACACATGGACAACTGTCTAATCTTGTGATTGATTTGCATTGTTAAGGTACAAATGTCTATTTGAAACTATTTGGGACTATTTGAAAACCATGATGTATATCCTAAGTCATCTCGAAATCATCCTAGACCATGATAAACATTCTGCAGTATCATACCTTATATTGCCTTTAATTTTAGTATTGAGGTTGTTTTATACTTTTAAAATTACCCTCCACTTATGTTACAATTTTTTCTATCTGGTAGATTTTCTTTTCTTTTGTTTTTGTGGGGCAATGAGGGTTAAGTGACTTGCCCAGGGTCACACAGCCATCAAGTGTCTGAGGATGAATTTGAACTCGGGTCCTCCTGTATCAAGGGCTGTTGCTTTATCTACTACACCACCTAGCTGCCCCCTGAAAAAAATATTTTCCAAAAAGATTCTTTCCTTATAAATATGACTTTATAGATAAATTGTTTTAAAATGATGCAATATATGAATTTGAACTTTAACCACATTTATCATTTAATATAGGACCTGTCAGTTGAAAAGTAAATTTTTTATGTCATAATTATTCATTTTAATTGACTAGTTAGGTAGCTAAAATTTTTTAAAGTGAATTTCCTACTCTCAACAAGATAGATCTCAATTCTGCTACCATCTTCCACTCTCACATGAGGGAGAATTTTCATTTTATTATTGTTTTAAATCAAAATACAGAAATAAATTTGATGAAGAACCAGATTTAAGACTGGATTTCTCTGATTTTAAGCCATATATTATCCTTGTTCAAATAAAAAAGTGCAACAAAAATATGATCATACATATAATTATTATACTGTCAAACATTATGAGTTGTGACTTATTGTATTAAAAGATTATTTGTATTTGATATAATTTATAAAATAAAGACATTTAAGATGAAGTCTTGCAGATAATAGGAAGTATGTAAAGACCCATGGGATTGCTTCTTTTAATTCTTATAGAATGTTCCACATAAAATATTTGTAATTATTTTATAATTTGAGGTGTTTTTAATTTTATATTTAGGGTATTCTCTATTTTAAAAATCATGTTTTTAATTTTAATTATAAAATGCAAATTTTAATGTTTTTTTGTGGGGAATAACCTTATCATCGTAGTTATTATATAAACATTTAATGAATAAATCTAAATAATATTATGAGTAGATAGTTACTTATCCCGGGAGGATACAACATATCTTTTTTAAATTGCTGAATAAGTTCCATGCAACAAAAAATGTTAAGAACTGTAATGATTGGAATGATGCCACCTGCTGGAGATTTACTGTAGAAAAGCTCCCCATGAAGTGAAGGTCTTTGAGGGCAAGACCAGGAGTCTTTTCTTTGGCATCAGGAAGTGGCATCTGCTGGTGGGAGGAAGAAGGAAGAGACTGGCGCTTTGTCTTGTGCTCTTTCCTGGGGACTCTGGCAGAGAGCAGAGCGAGAAATGTGCTCTCCCTTTAATAGATAGATGAATGTAGGCCTTTCTCTCTCTCTTTACCAAATTCTTCTCCTTAATAAATGCTTAAAAGTCTAACTCTTGCTAAAGCTTATAATTTATTGGCGACCACTCATTAGATATTTTAGAAAGAATAGCTAGAATTTTAGCTCTTAACAGAACTGTTGCTTTAGAAGGACTCTACTATAGAAAAAAGGGAAGCACAAGGTCAGTCACTTGGAAGTATGGATGTAGAGAGAAAAGTCATCTGGTAAAGAAAACAAGAGCAAGAGAGTTTCCCAAGTATTTGTGCTGGACCATCCAGGTGGCACAGTATATAGAACACCATGCCTAGAGTCAGGAAGACTCATCTTTGTAAGTTCAAATCCTGCCTCAGATACTTACTAGCTGTGTGACCCTGGGCAAGTCACTTATCTGCCTCATTTCTTCATCTGTAAAATGAAATGGAGAAGGAAATGACAAATCACTCTAATGTTTTTGCCAAGAAAACTCCAAATGGGGTAATGAAGAGTTAGATATAACTGAAAACTACTGAACAAAGCAAAAAAAAAAAAAAAGTGTGTGTGTGTGTGTGTGTGTGTGTGCATGCGCACGCGCGTATGTGTGTATGTGTGTGTATGTGTATGTGTGTGTGTGCGCATATGTGTGCCTTAGAAGATAAGTAAGCATGCTGTCTGGTAGCTCCTTATCATCAGCGTCTCGTGCCACAAATCTAACAAAATCTATATTCTTGTCCCATGCTTTATGTCATTGTCACTTTTCTTTCTCCTTAGCTTTAGCTGGAGCTCTTGTCCGGGATTGGGAAGGCACTACTAACGACTTGGTACTGACTAGTCATCCCTCCCATTTTCTTACAAGTAGAAAGGTAGAGTTTCCAATTCCACTGTAAGCAGAAGAAAAGATAAATTCCTAGAATGGAATATCAGAGCTCCATATGCATGTTTCCCATAGAAACATTGAAAATCATGATATTTATTTTCTATATTATTCTTAGCAAAAGAAGATAATTCAAAAAGAATACAAGATATCTTCATTATTGAAGGATGAATGTTATCTGGGGAAATTCACTTAGATGAATCTATTTTAAAAGGGACTAATATTTAATAATGAGTGGAATATAAAGCCTAATTTGCACTTTATCCTGGAAAATAAAAGTAAAAATAATGAACAATTAATTTTTAATATTTAATAAAATGCACTCTTTTTATTTTATAAGTGCAATTGTGATCCATATTGTAGAACAGACAAAATTAAGGCAGGTTGATTTCTTTTGGAATTTTGTAATTTTTTTTTCCTGACAAAATTGTGTTATGACATTCTTCACTTTGCTTACACACTGGCTGTGAGACTATGGAAAATTCCCAGGTAATTTTCTGTGATTATAAACTATTGAGAAACTGTTTATCTTTATTGGTAAAGGGAAGAAGTTTCCTCACAGAGACTTCCCTATGACATCAGTGAAATCACACAACCGAACCAAAGGTATTTGGATAATCAAATTCAGCTAATAAGCAAGCACTAAGCTTGACTACATTTGTGATTGGTATGATTGAATGTAACCTCAACCCGTGGAGGTCACAACTTTTGGCTACCTTAATAGATTGTCTTCTGAGTTTCCTTGGTAATGATAAAATAAAATAAAACAGAAATGAGTGCCTTGTAGCCAATGTTCTAAAAATGAACTCCTCTAAACTCAGTCAGGCTAACCCTCAGGTAATGGAAATGATAGTGTATCACTGGCCTATATTTCAAACCTTTATAGCAAAATATGATCTGCTCAAGTTTGTTCTTAGCTCATATAACCTTTGGCATCTTATCATCCTAGACTCACCTCCAGATCAGGATGGGCCATCCAAGTAGGATTTTTGTAGATGTTAGGGATTTAATAATGTGGAAAGGCATGAGAAACTAACCACTAGATTTATTACTTTGTTATATGAGAAAATGTACTTTAAGTTCAAAACTCTAGCAAATATAAATGTGGCCTATAAACATGGACATAAAAGCAAAAGGAGCACTAGATTTAGAATCCGAGGATGTGAGTTCAAATTTTCCCTCTGTCACTCTGTGACACTGGATAAATCACTTAACCTCTCTGATGCTCCATTTCCTCATCTGAAGGGGTTGGGCTAGATGTCTTTTAAGATCCCTTTCAGCAATAAACCTAATATCTATGATCCACTTTGCTTTAGAATATGAATGTGAAAAATCATAGACTGACTTTCGTTTTTTGTTGTTGCTGTTGTTTTGTCTTTTTCTATTCTATAAAGGCATCGAATAAGCCGGCACTCACCTATTTCCCAGAACACCCCAGAGGTAAACTCATGCAGGCTCTCACAAACATTCATTTTGCACTCCTGAAAGGGGAATAATCAATCACACATTCAAACCAACAGTATTCTTATGCACCTGCCACCAGCCTGATGCATTCATTAAACCTGTAGAGGAATAGACGTAAGTGAAAACAATGCAGCAGTCACATCACTAGAGGAAAAGAAATATCTTTTTTGTGCCTACAGACCAACTAGTAATAGCACAGAATACTAATAACATGCTAGTATCCTGCTGAGACTAAAAAGATGCCAAAGTGAGCCTGATGCCCCAATCATTTTAAATAATTTCAATAAACAGAAGTGTTTCAGAGTTTCTGTTCATCAGGTAGAGCGACGTTTTACTATGTCTCCTTGGGGTTTCATTCAAGACCTGATTTCCCCTAATATATGGCACCTAGAGAGAATCTTGTTCCTGTTAGAGAGTTTCATGCTTTGTTTCTGTTTGCTAAGGATGCCAGGTTCATGTGCTTGCATTTCCATTCAGTATTTCTGGCCTATAACTGACCTTGGGTTTCGTTTTCTTTGCCACCCATCACCACAGACACTCCCACTTTTATTGCAGTAGAATAGTGATATTACTGTGTTTTGTAGCAATAGGTCTTTGAAGCCAGTTGGTGATGGTCTCAGCACACATACAGCTCTGTTTTTCAAAATTAGAGCACCTTTCAAAATATGTGCCCAAAAATGTGCTCAAAGAGCACATTTGTTGAAAAGTAGTTCCTGGCCGACAGGGAGAGAATATTGGATTTGGAGTCAAAAAACTTGTGCTTGAATTTGTGCTCTGACATATACTCATTTTATAACTATGAGCAGTCCCTTGTTGTCAACAATCTGAACTTCCTTATCTGTGAAATGGAAATGATGATAACTGAACTACTTCCTTCACAAAGCTGGTGTGAAAAAATATATTCTATAAAACTTAAAACATTTTAAATTGTTTATTATATCACCATCATTGTAATATTATTTGTAAATACCTTTTCACATACTCACTGTGCTTATTTATTTAAAAACAAAATGATACTACATTATGATAATGCAAGTTACTTAATCTCTGTTAGACACAATGTCATCCCTAGCAACAAGGGGGTGCATAAGAAAAAGAGCTAGATTTGAAGCCAAAGGCATGTATTAAAATTCCAGCCTACCTACAGAATATCAGTGTGATCTTGGGCAAATCATCTTTTTTGGACCAATCTGTTTTTAGCAAACTGTATCTAGGCTGAGGAGGACTAGTGTCCTGCATCTGCTTCCTTTCCCAATGAAACCTCTCTGTGATGGACCCAGGTTCAGTCTGGGGAAGATGATTTTCTAATGAGAGGAAACTAGACTTTCCCATTCTTGTTGATTCATTAATTCCCCTAACTCACCCACCATGGGAAAATTATTTACAATCTAGGTTTAGGCTGTTGTCTAGGATTTTTCTAAAAAGGAAGGGTAAAAAAGATACACCATGTATAATATAAATCAGGCATAGGACAGGTATTTATTTTCTAAACACAAAAGAAACACTAAAATTCTCTTAGTGACACACTGAAATGATTTGAAATAGAAATAAACAATTTATAAGTTAATGCTCTTGCAATTAAGAATATTGTGATAGTCATATTATACAGATACATGCATATTATAATATTCAAATAAAATATAACACCTAGTACTCATGGTTATAAATTGTACTCATAACCTATTAGAAGTCTGATATATATTTCTCTTCAGAATATAAAGCAATTTGTCTGGTTATTGATTAGCCATCTTAAAGTTCAAATTGCTTCTATGCTATCCAAATATCTCCCACTATATATCTACTGCTAAAATGGGCCAGACTTTGGACAATCCTCCTGTCGGTGACATTACCTCTAATGTATAAGTTTCACCAAAATGAGTCACCTAGGCCTATTCATTGGTCCTTAAGACCTTGAGATGTCTTGAACTCATGAGGTTGTGTCCAAGCTTCAATATCTCCACCACAATGCTGATATTTTGTCACCTAATTCAGAAAGGAGACACATAGCAGAAAAGACAGCCAGGGGCCCAAGCATGCGCTCATCTATTTGAGTCAATTCTCCATATGGAAATAGCAGCAAGCTAGAGAGAGGGACAAAGAGGTAGAGTAGAAGAGATTACTGCCCATTCCCTCATTCCCATCATGAGAAATCTAGAGACAGATGAAACCAGCTGCTACATGGTACAGTCTAAGCAAGAGACCAATCCTAAAGCTCCTTCTTTTTGAACAGTACCTTGGCCCCCAGTACTGGCCACCAGGCAAGAGAACACTAGGATTTGCTATATCATATGAAAATGATGCATCAGCACTGAGTCAGCACATGGCCTGAAGTACAAAGGGAGTTCATTATTCCCAACACATCAAAATTCTGAGGTAGACATACAGTCAGTTGGAAATAAGTCAGAAATATTTCTACATTCTTTGACCATAAAGAGTAACATATAAAATGAAGAGCCTTCCTTTATAGTTCCTTCCAGTTCTAAATCTATGACCTTATTATCTTGAAAATGGGGATGAAAAAGCCTGCAATAATACCTGCCTTAGTGTGGTTGGGAGTAAATAACTTTGTAAGCTACACAGTGTTTCAGAGATTGAAATAATAAGAGTGTTTTGAAAACTTTAAGGTTTATAAAATGCTCAAGGACATTGATTTGATCTTCAGAAAATCCCTGTTTTGTCCATTTGGTGTCATTTAATATATTCTATAGATGTGAAAACTAAGGCAATGGGAGGTGAAGTATCTTGACAAAGGTCCAGAGTTTGTATGTTGAAGAACAGAGATCAGAACCCCCATCTCTTTAAGTCCAAATGCTTCTTTCTTTTGCTGTGCATGCTGCCTTGATGTTTAGGTCAACCACAAAGACTGATAATATACAAAATTAATATCTACCTGGAGATGTAATGACTCTCCTACCTAGACTTCCTGCTGAATATGGCAGTGATTGTTTGCTTGTTATTGTTCTACTAGTCCCTTGTTCTCCAAGTTGGAGGTAGCAGAACTTCATTCAACACCAACCTTTATTTATTTTTTTATTTTGGGTTTTTTTTTTTTGCAGGGCAATGGGGGTTAAGTGACTTGCCCAGGGTCACACAGCTAGTAAGTGTCAAGTGTCAGAGGCCAGATTTGAACTCAGGTACTCCTGAATCCAGGGCGCCACCTAGCCGCCACACCTCCGACCTTTATTTTTAATTCATTGTAGATGAACATGGAAAAAGTTGAGAGGAAGTGAATGAAAAACTATAGACCTTGCTCATGTGCTCCCTGTACCTGGAAGGTGGCTGGTAAAATATCTTCCTATTCTCCAACCCAAGATACAAAAATAAACAAATGAATTAATAAAATAGATATGGATAACCAAACAAATGAATGGATGAAGGAAGGAAGGTAGTATAGGGGCCAAATTCAATATGTGGACAGTTATAATGGGGTTCAGAAAATAATAAGGGACCTCTAGGTCCAAGACTTCCTCCCCTCTGAACTGCCTTTTTAGTTATTTCTCCCAGGCCAATAAGAAAAGAGCTTAACACCCTCTTTTCCACAAATGAATCAGATTTTATTCATGGGAATAAAAACACAGCAAAGGTGAAATTAATAAAGTCAAGGAAAAGGGAATAGGGAGAGGAAAATGGATAAGCCCCCCAACTCTAAAAATAATCTATACAATCCCCAAACTTGCTTCCAGCTCAGCTAATTCAAAGGGCTGGATTTAACTCACCACCAGGGGTCCATAATTTCTATGGGAGTCAGCAGCCAGTGTCTACTCTGCTCCAAATGCTCCTCAAAGGCTTGAGAGAGAGAGGAAGTGTGTGTGTCCCCTACTTACTGTTGGGGTCCCCTTTTCTACCTTTTTCTCTATCCCCCAAAGGGGAGGTCTTTCAAGTAGTGTGACTTGAGACTGGTTCCCTGTTGATGATGTAGTCCACAGCCTCTGAGGACATTTCTTCTCAGGGTTAGACTAGGCTTAACAAGGCAGGCCAGGAGGTGTGGCTCAAGATATAATCACTTTAAGTGGGTACTTAGTAGTTTATCATTCACACCCAATTCAAATACTACTAAGTCAATCAAGTAAGACCCCTGGGCCTCTGCCAAATTCCATTATGTTACCACATTCCTCTCCCCCCACACCCCTTGTTTCTTTGAAGAACACAGAGTGTTTCCTTGATGAAACAGTGGGAAGGAAGCAAGGAAGGAAGGAAGGAAGGAAGGAAGGAAGGAAGGAAGGAAGGAAGGAAGGAAGGAAGGAAGGAAGGAAGGAAGGAAGGAAGGAAAAAAGAAAGAAAGAGATAAGCAAGCAAATAAACAAATGGATAGATGAATGAATAAATGGATGGATAGATAAACAACTAAATGATTAAATGAATGAATGAATGAGATAAAAAAAGAATGGAAGCAGTAGATGTTGCCATAAAACATAATATCAGGGGAAAGAAACTAATTACTGAAATAGTTCATGAATCAAAGAAAGAAAATTCAGGAAATGTTTAAGTTGCATAAGGAAAATTTTCACTTTATCAGAAACAGTGGATTCTTGAATGAACCTTCAAGATGAAACTGGGAAAAACTCAGTGGCTGTGGGAATTGAAATAGAAAACAGAAAAAAGGCTAGGGCACACAGATGAAACCATTTTTTTTTATCCAGAGGATGAGCTTAATGGTCTACAAAGAAAAATTTTTTTGCATTTCTAAACTTTATGAATTATAGAATTGGTTTTAATTGGGCCCCTTGTTGTCAGTGTCTACAAAGAGGTCAAAGTTTCAGAAAGCATCACAAATGCTGAATCATTCTCCTATCTCTAGAGTACATTCCTTTGGCTAAAGGTCAAGACATATTGGTAAAAAGAAAAAGAGACACTTTCTGCGACTTTTGCTTTACTTCTCTAATTAAAATATTTTTTGTCACATTTTTCTGACTTTCTATTTTTTCATTGAGCTCACTGGAAATACACACACATCACAAACAATAAATAATATGTTTTCTCCTGAACTTGAATAAAATTGTTTTGTTTTGGTGGAAACAGAAGATTATTTTCTTTTTCATTTGGTTAATATTTTAGAATTCTGTTTATCATTAAAATCTGCTTCTGTCCTTTTCTTCTTCTGGCCTATAGATATTATCTAAGATTAATGAACATGGTCCTGCATTATTAGACAGAATAGATGGATGGATGGATTGTTAATATGATTTTTTTTTTTAGTGAGGCAATTGGGGTTAAGTGACTTGCCCAGGGTCACATAGCTAGTAAGTGTTAAGTGTCTGAGGCCGGATTTGAACTCAGCTACTCCTGACTCCAGGGCCAGTGCTCTATCCACTGTGCCACCTAGCTGCCCCCTAATATGATTTTAATTAAAATAACTACTACAAAATGTTTGGTTGATGAAGATGTTTGTTATTCTATTTGACTTGGTCCCTACTCATCCATCTTGAAATTTTGGGAGTTCTCAAGGTAGAGATGGTAAGATGACCTGGGAATCAGTCAGAAAGAAATTACAGGGGAACCCTCTGCTAGCACTGGACATGAGACCAGGCTCTGCTTGGCAAATCCATTGCCTATATCCAATTTGAGGTCATAAGCCAATCTTGAAGAGGGGTACTTTTGGTCAAGAGGGAGTGAGATCCCTGAGAAGGGGTATTATTTTTGCTCATAAGGGATATGGGACCCTAAGGAACAGTATCATTTCTGAATCCAAGGGAACAGGGACCCTAGAGAGCAGTATCAATTGCAATCCTAAGGATTCAGAGCCCCTTTTTGGATAAGGAACAGAGTAGAGCAGACAACTCTCTCCAGAACATTAGAAGCACCAAAAACCTGCAAACCCACCTAAACTAGCTCTGAAAACTGTAGTGCAAAAAAGCCTGAAGTTTGAAATAGTGCTGCTATCCTACCTCAAAGCGTAATAGCATTCACTTTTAACACAGAGTTCAAATATAAGAAACAGTGTAGGAAAATGAGCAAACAAATGAAAAAAAATTAAAACACCTGTCTATAAAAAGCTATTATGGTGAAAGGGAAGATCAACATATGAACTCAGAAGAAGAAAATGAAGTCAAAATAGCCATAATCAATGCCTTAAGGAAAAATATATAAATTGGATATGAGGAATTCCTGGAAGAACTAAAAAATGATTTTCAAAATTACAGTGGTAAAGTGAAAATTGGGTAAAGAATTGAGAACAAAGGAAGAAAAATAGGAAAAGACAAAAACTTGGAAAAAAACCCACAACAATACTGAAGAAAAATACCTTACAAACCAAAATTGGTCAAATGGAAAAAGAGATACAAAATGTCAATGATGAAAACAATTTATTCTATAGAAGAATGGGCAAAAATGAAAAAAAAAAAGATACAAAAAGCTCACTAAAGAAAAAAAGTCCTTAAGAATTAGAGTTAGGTAAATGGAACCTGATGACTCCATGAGACATCAAGAAACAATCAAAGTAAGTTGAAGGATATTAAATAAATCCACATAAATCAACAGCATTTCTATAAATCACCAACAAAGCTCAGCAGCAAGAGATAGATATTCCATTTAAAGTAATGGTAGACAATATAAAATACTTGGGAGTCTACCTGCCATGATAAACTCAGGAATTTTATGAACACAATTAAAAAGCACTTTTCGTACAAATAAAATCAGAGCTATGTAATTGGAAAAATATCAATTGTTTATGGATAGGCCGAGCTAATATAAAAAAATGACAATTCTACCTAAATTAAATTACTTATTCAGTGCCATACCAATCACACTACCTAAAATTATTTTATAGAGTTAAAAAAATAATAACAAAATTTATCTGGAAGAACAAAAAGTCAAGAATATCAAGGGAATTAATGAAATAAAATGCAAAAGAAGGTGGGCTAGCCACATACCAAATTTGAAGCTATACTTTAAAGCAGCAGTCATCAAAATTATTTGGCACTGGCTAAGAAATAGAGTGGTGCATCTATGGAATAGGTTAGGCACAGGAGACACAATAGTAAACGACTATAGTAATCTACTTTTTGATAAACCCAAAGACTCCAGCTTCTGGGATAGAAACTCAGTATTTGACAAAAACTGTTAGGAAAACTGGAAGGGCAGAAACTAGGCATAGACCAATATCTTACACTTTATACCAAAATAAGGTCAAAATGGGTTCAAGATTTAGATATAAAGAGTGATGCCAGAGATAAATTAGGAGAGGAAGGAATAGTTTACCTCTCAGATCTATGGAGAAGAAAACAATTTATGTCCAAACAAGATGTAATTTTTCTCCTTCTTTTTTGAGGTTTTTCCCTTGTGCTCTTATTCTTCTTCCATAATATGACTAATGCAGAAATATGTTTAATGTGATTGTACATATATAGCCTATATCAAATTGCTTTCTGTCTTGGGGAAAAGGAAAGGAAGAGAGGGTGGGAGAGGGCTTTGGAACTAAAAATCCTATGAAAACAAATGTTGAAAACCATCCTTACTTTCATTTAAAAAAAAAAAACAAAGTAAAAAAAAATGAAAAAAAAAGAAGCAAATGTGAAATATCTCATTGGAAAACTAACTGACTAGGAACATAGTTAATGAGAGAAAATTTAAGAATTATTATACTACCTAAAATCCATGCCCAAGAAAAAGCCTGGCCATCATTTTTAAAGAAATTGTCAAGCAAAACTGCCTCAATATCCTGGGAACAGAGGGTAAAATAGAAATTGAAAGAATGTACCTATTACTTCCTGAAACATGATAAAATGAAAACTCCCAGGATAATTATAGCCAAATTCCAGAACTCCTAGGTCAAAAAGGAAATACTTCAAGCAGTGAATATATATATCACCATGGAGCTACATTCAGGCTCACACACGATTTAGTAGTTTCTTCATTAAAGGAAAGTAAATAAATGAATGAACTAATAAATAAAACTAAGATCCAGTTTTATGAAAAAAAACATAAAATATATAATCCATTTTTGTTCACTCATTTCACTCATGTCTAATGCTATAAATTTATGGGGTTGAATTTTAATGTCCCTCCCAGATCATAATCTCTTTCATTTATATGTTGTTGTTCAGTCATTTCAGTTGTATCCAAATCTTTGTGACCCCATTTGGGGTTTTCTTGCCAAAGATACTGGAATGATTTTTTATTTCCTTCTGTTCATTTTACACATGAGAAAATTGAGGCAAACAGGGTTCTGTGACTTGTGCAGAGTCATGTAGCTAGTAAGTATCTGAGACCAGATTCAAACTTAAGTCTTCCTGACCCTAGGCCTGGTAATCTATCTACTATAACACCTTTCTGCCCCATGCCCCAATATTGATTAGATAAATGCAAATTTAAACAACTCTGAGATACTGTCTCATAACTATAAAATTATTTAACATGACAGAAATGGAAAATGACAAATGCCTGATATGATGTGGGAGGGGAGGATGAGAGGAGGAATGAAACACTAATGCACTCTTGGTGGATTTGTAATCTAGTACAACCATTCTGGAGAACAGTTTAGAACTGTACCCAAAGGACTCTAAAACTGTGTGTGTGTGGGTGGGGGGTTGTTTTGTTTTTGTTTCGTGTTGTTTTGTTTTTGTTTCGTTTTGTTTTGTTTTGTTTTGCAGTAGCATAACGTCAGAAATCAAGGCAATGCTCATCAATTGGGGAATAGCTAAACAAGCCGTAGTATATTATTTTAATGGAATACTATTGTGCTATAAGAAGTAATAAGCAGGATGGTTTCAGAAAAAGCTCAGAAGACTTACATGAACTGATGCAAAGTGAAGTGAGTAGAACTAGAAGAATAGTGCACACAGTCACATCAATATTGTAAGGATGAACAAATGTGAAATATTTAGCTGCTGTGATCAAAATGATGATTGAAGAGAATTCCAAAGACAAATGATGAGAAAAGTTATCCAACTTTAGAGAGAGAGAACTGATGAACTCTCATTGCAGATTCAAGCATACTTTTATACTTTATTTTTATCTGTACTTTCTTTTGCAACATGGCTAATATAGAAATATGTTTTGCATGACTTCCCATGTACATTTGATGTTATATTGCTTGCCTTTTCAAAGAAGGGAGAGAAAGGAAAGGAGAGAGAGTCTGAAATTCAAAATTTTAAAATGAATTTTTAAAATTTTACCTGTAATTGGGGAATATTTAATGAAATAAAACATTTTTTCAAAAAGAGTTTTCTGGTTAATGTTTAGCAATTAACTCTCTGGGGGAGGGGGTTTATCCACTTAGTTTATCTTGGTACTCTATGAATACTTTTTCTACCTTCTATAAACATTAACCAAGCAGTTGGCACCATAAATGTTAAATCTTTGTCCAATGACCAAGCACTGGGATACTGGTGAACTAAACTGGATCCATCATTATATCCTTGCCAAAGGTGTAACCAGATGACAAGTGAAGTTGAAACCTAATGGAAAGATGACTCAGTTTTTCTTCAAAGAGGTAAATAAAGGAATTGGCAAAGTTGGTAGAATTTGCTTTAGCTTGTATGAAAAGCAATAATAAAAAAAAAAACAGTAACATGGATCATTTGGTTATATGATATTGCAGTGTTCATTATATAAGTTTTTGGAAAAAAAACAGGAGGGAAATAATTGTGTTTTATCTACCAATATCTGTTGCTGAGAACGAAGAGGGAGAGACAGTTTACAGAGTATTTAATAAAACCTTCCCAATTAGATGAATACATATCTTGATCTTCCATTACAAAACAAAATGGCAATAGATTAGGATGGTTAAAAAAGAAAAAGTTGGAAAATTTGGATCAAAAGCAAGGAATGAGACCACATATCCTTACATTACACTAGCCTCATTCCAATGCAAATTTTCTTTAGGAAAAAAAAAAGAATTCACTAGACATGGGAAGCAGAAAATTATGTCCATAATAAGAAACAGATAGGTAGCATCAATGAATGTCAGGGCTGAAAAAGAAAGTATAGTAGGTATCACCTGGCCCCCAATTTTTTTTTGTATAACACATGAAAAAACTGAAGCCCAGAAAAATGAAAAGATGTGGTCAAAGTCATAATATTTGTTATGAACAGAAGTAATGTGAAAATATACTCTTGAGTCAGGCCAAGACTCTCTTTAACACAGCTGTTCATGGCTTAGATTATCTACAAGTACTCACTTAGACTAAAAAACAAAATCTAAGTGATGTCTAAATAACACCAAAATAAGTAGTCAATTCTGTCCAAACATCTGTCAACAAAAAGAGATAAATCCCAAAACTGATTGTTTAGTATCACATAGACAAAAACAACTTGTTTTCATTGCCTGAATTGTGAATTTTCCTCCCATTTGTTCTGGCATCCTGTAGACAGTCATAAGCTTTTCCCTTTTGGCAAAATAACTCTATGTGTATACAAATGAAGCTCTACCATGTCTTCTTCAGTTTAAAAGCTCCTTAAGGATGCAGAATACATTTTTAACATTCCATTGAAGGTGTTAGAGGGGAGGTGTTAGGGGGAGGAAAGGAGTCAACATTCAACATTAGATAAAATAATAATGGTCATTATTGAAATACTAAGCAATGTGTCCAGAAGAGCCAAGGAAGTTTCACGTGCTTTGCCTCTCAAGTACTTATTTAAGTGATGAAACCTAATAAATAAACTCTCCTAGGTCTTCATTAGATAAAATGGTTGAGATTGCTAGATTCATTCTAACCTAGAATTATTCCTCCCAGATTAAGATAATTTCCTTGATAGTAATTTCCCAATACTACGACTCTCAAGGCAGCTGAGGAAATTGAACAAACAATAAATAACAAAGCTACATGTAATGCTTTTTTCTTGAAAGATTGAGGATGCTTTATAATAACAATAATAATTCAACAAAACAATTCAACAAAGAAGTGCATTTTTAAATCCTTGCAAGAAAAAGGTTAAATGAAAAATTATTAAACTGATTATCCTTGGATAGGTGTCTTTTGATCTAACATGTCTCACTGCTAGGAAATTTAACTCCTCTCCAACTACTACTTAGCATTCACCCCTGTTGTGGTGAAGCATATATCATTTTCCCATAAGTTCTTACCATTCAACTAGAATCTTATTATATCCCAATTCACTGTAGAAAGGAATTCAGTGTGATCTTGCACTCTAGTGAAGGGAGTTTTTAAAACTTGAAAGATGCAATTATTTAGGGAAGTCTTACATATAATGGCCCCACCCCCCAAAAAACCAACCATCATCTCTGAGTACAGTATTATCAGTATTCTAGGAGTTGGGAAGACCTGAGAGGAGGGGGCAGCATGGTAGAGTGGGAAAAGTGATAGATTGAGAATGAGAAGCTTGACTTCAAATCCTGACTCTTCTACTTAAAATCAGTGTCACCTTAAGCAAGGCACTTTTCCCTGAGCCTAAATGTCCTCATCTGTAAAATGAGGAGTTGGACTAGATGATCTCTGAGATCCTTTCTAGATCTAAATCAGTGATCTGGTTTAATTAACAGTTGGCAGTCATGAGGAAGGCAGCCTGAGCTCTCAGTATTCTGGGGTGTAGGGAGGCTGCAACTTCTTCCTTTGTGGAGGCCTGACTTTCTTTCAAAACCACCCTTTCTCATAAGATCTACTTTCCTTTGGAACCCAACCCAGCCCATTAAGAATGTGAGCTACCAAGTCAAAAATGAAAATGAGTAGACCTCTCTTATAGCCTGCTACTCTAACCAGTTAGCGAATTCCAAATTAGCTGGATCCCAAGTTTCTCTGTCAGGTTAATAAAATATAATACTACTATTCTATTTCATCCTAATATCTCTAAGCCCCAAGATCAGCCCCTACTGATTAAACCTTTCATCTCTTTAGATTAAGAAATGATCTCTCCCTTATCCTCTCACTATTTGTAAACCTGAAATAAAATACATACAGCTTAGCATTGCTTTTGGTCAACAGGGTTTTAAAGTATGTAAATAAGATCTAAATGGAACAGATGAGAAACAGACAAGCAGGACTCCCTGGGGGAAATATCTTTGCTAGGAAAGAAAAGCAGCTCCTGCCTCTGTCCCAGCCTTTGGGCTGGTTCTAACTGCCCTGGAGCTGGGGATCTCTGGTTCTGCTCTTACAAAGTCACAGTATAGGACCAGTTTGACAGGTTCTGAAGGATTCTCTCTCAGCAGCTGCTCAAATCTCTGTTCAGCTCCTGAATCCCTTCTTCTTGCTCATCCACTTCATCATGGGCATTTTCTGCTCATGATTCCTTTTCCCAAGATTATCCTCCATATTTCCTCCATGTTATCCTGCCATTTTTGAGTGGCATGAGTAAGTCACTTAATCTTTTATGGGCCCAAGGAAACTCTTAGATTATAAACTATAGGGGAGTTCCTAGCAACATCATTGGAGGCAGTTTCCATACCAGGGAATTCTCCACACTGATGAAATCACAGAACCAAGTTTGGAAAAAAAAATAAAGTGAAAAACCTGAGTCCCTAAACTAGATGGTTGTTGTGAGATCAAATAAGCTAATATAGGTATAGTATATAGGTATATTAGGGGGAATAGTGGATTGAGTGCAGGTTCTGAAGTCAGGAGAACCTGAGTTCCAATCTTCCTCAAACACTACATAGCTGTTTGACCATGCAAAAAGTCACTTAACCATGTTTGCCTCAGTTTCCTCAACTATAAAATGAGCTTCAGAAGGAAAAGGCAAACCATCCCAGTATCTTTGCCAAGAAAACCCCAAACAGGGATGCAAAGAGTCAGACACAACTGAAAACCCACTGAACAACAAACAACAATAAGTCCAATTTAGCTGCTAGAGGTAAGGATTGTACTCCTATCAAAGTCATGGGGGGAATTTAGGGGAATAACAGAACCAGACTCAAGGTAATTAGCCACCTACTGGAAGCACATCAATATAAGCAGTGAAAAAGATAGCAAGGAGGCACTATTCCACACATATATGGGCACAGCCATCATCCCTGAGAATTCCAAAGGTCACCCTAGATTAAATTAACAATAGCTAGCATTGATGTTGCACTTTAAGATTTGCAAAGTTCATTTCATGCTATCTCATTTTATTCTCATAACAACCCTGTGAGGTAGGCACTATTACTATTTTTATCCTCCAGATAAAGAAACTAAGAGGTTAATTTACCTGACCATAGTAAGCCAGCTAATATATAAGGCAGGATTCAAACTCAGGTATTCCTGACTCTAATTGAACACTCTGTCTAACATACCATCTCTCTGCCTAGAGAAGCAGGTCATCTTGAGATGAGCCCATTCCAGAGGAGTTTCTCAGAAATAACACTGGCTATTTGTGATGTAAGCAGTCCCGAGCTGGAAGAGGACCCTTGCAGGGATATTTTTTTCTACCTTAGCTGTCAAAAAGACCCTCTTAACTCTTGGGATCTATGTATGTTTTCCCAAATCATAACATCAGTTTAACTTTATGTAGTACCTTGGAAAATGCTATTTTTTCCCCATTAATAAACATGTATTAAATGTTTTCTATGTGACAGACACTGTACTAAATGTCAGGATATAAAAGAAGGCAAAAGACAATCCCTGTCCTCAATGTTCTCACAATGTAATGGGATGGACAGCATTCAAACAAATATATATCAACATGTTATCAGAAATAATTCACAGAAAGAAGGCATTCAAACAAAGGGGGATTGGGAAAGACTTCCTATAGAAGATAGGATTTTAGTTGGGACTTAAAGGAAGCCAGTGAATTCAGGAGGTAGATTTGAATCAGCAACATGGGGGACAGAGAACATTTTCAGAGTTGTTCTTGGAAGAGCCAGTGTCTCTGAATTAAAAAGTATGTGTCAAGTAGTAAGGTAAAAAAAGACTAGAAAGGTATGAGGGATTAAGTGATGAAGGACTTTGAAAGTCAAAGAGATTTTATATTTGATCCTGGAGGCAATAGGGAGACACTGGAGAGTTTCTTCGTGGTTTTCTTTTTCTTCTTTTTTTGTTTTGTTTTGTTTTACTAGAAGGGTGACATGGTTGGATTCGCACTTTAGGAAAATCATTTTGTTTGCTGATTGAGGGATGGAATGGAATGAGGAAAGACTTGAGTCAACCAGATCCACCAGTAGGCTACTACAATAACACAGGCATGAGGTGGTTAGAGTATGAACTAGAGTGATGGTAGTGTCAGAGGAGAGGAGGGGGAGTACTTGAGGGATGGTTGCAGAAGTGAAATCAACAAGCCTTGGCAACAACTTGGATATGCGGGGGGCGGGGGAAGATAGTAAAGAATCCAAGATGATTCCTATGTTGTGAGTCTGAAATGCAATATTGGAGGTCAGCCGAGAAGTTGGCCATCTCTAAATGATGGGGTTGGACTAGATGGTCTCTGAGGTCCCTCATAGCTCTTGATTCATGATTCTATGATTAAACAAGTCACCAAAGGAGGGTGCTCTTTTCCTACCTGTGTGCCCACCAGCCCTTTTCTCAGTTTATGACCATGCTTTATAGGTTGAAATCACTCTCAGATTCCTGACTAGAAGGTACAAGTTAAGGAATACACAGTAACAGTTTCCTCTCTAGCCTTCATTCCCCTTTCTTTACTCCTCTTTCCTTCAGCTCCCTACAGATGATAAGATATGAATCATTTATACCCAAGTGTGAATGAGTTTAAAAGCAATGAGTTACCATTTCCTAGGTTATTTGCATTTGAAGTCATTTCAATCAGAGTGTAAAAAGCTTTGTTTTCTCTGAAAGAAATTTAAAGCACCAGGGAACAGGTTGGGGAGGCGGTACTCTGTAGTGCAGAGCTTTGTGTTTTGAGATATAAATTCAAAGATTTGGAGCTGAAATGAACCTTATTTCTTCTAATTCCATCCCTCAATTTATAGATAAGGAAACTGAGACCCAGGAAGATTAATAATTTACCTGCCCAATATCACAAGATATATAAGTTCATTATCCCCATAAATTTTTTTATCTGATTTCTCAAAATGGAATGTGGGTTTTTTTGTCACTTTCAGTTTTGTTAATGTGTATTTTTTTTTACATTACATACATTTAAAAACTACACCTAGCTCCTATCTCTACCCCTGCCCAAGACAGCAAGCAATCTGATATAGGTTATATATGTACAATCACATTAAACATATTTATGCATTAGTCATGCTGTGAAAGAAAAATTAGAGGAAAAGGGAAAAACCTCACAAAAGAAAAACAAAAAAAAAGTAGAAATAGTATGGTTCAATCTGAATATAGATTCCACAGTTCTTTTTATCTGGATTTGGAGAGCATTTTCCATCATGAGTCCTTTGTAACTATCTTGGACCATTGCATTGCTGAGAAGAGTCAAGTCTATCACCATTAATCAAAACACAGTGTTGTTGATACTGTGTACAATGTTCTCCTGGTTCTGCTCATCTCACTCAGCATCAATTCATTTAAGTCCTTCCAGGTTTCTCTGAAATCTGCTGGCTCATCATTTCTTACAACACAATAGTATTCCATTACATTCATATACCAAAATTTGTTCAGCCATTCCCCAATTGATGGGCATCCCCTCAATTCCCAATTCCTTGCCACCACAAAAAGAACAGCTATAAATATTTTTGTACATGTGGGTCCTTTTCCCTTTTTTATGGTCTCTTTGACAAAGTAAAAATTAAGTAATCTTATCTGAAGGGAAATGTAATATTTCATATCTGTAGTGCTGCCTATTTTTTCAATGAACAGAAATATCTCGTATAATCATTGAATAACTGTTAGTAATATGTTACTATACAAATTGATTTCCTTCTTTGTTTACATATCCTCAAAATAATTTATTTTTATATTATTAGTGTTACAGCCAAAATTATTCTAGTTTACTTCACTCATCATCAATTCATATGTCATTCCATATTTCTTTGAACTCATCTATTCCCTCATTTCTTATTGCACAATAATATTTCAAAATATTTATACTCAACTTATATAGTCATTCATCTTTTGATGTACATCCCCTTAGTTTCCAGGGTTTTTTTTTTTTTTTTACCACTATGAAAAGAACTGCTATAGTTTTGTATGAAAGAGACCTTTTCCTCTTCCTTTGTCCTCTTGAAAGGTATAGTCTTGGTGATGAAAAGATTTAGAACTGAAGGTCATTTTATCATCCACCTGGCTCAAAAACTTTAGATTGTTTTACTAATTAAAAAATAAATTGACCCAGGGAGGTTAAGTGACTAATATCACTATGATAGGTAGAACAGAGTAGAGCTGAATTTGAACTTAGGTCTTCTAAATCCAAATCTAGCACTCATTCTGCTATATCACTTTGCCCTCATTTAAGGAATTAAGCATCTGTGAGCAACTTGGGAACAAATTTGGATAGCTATGTATTTGAGGAATGGGTGTGGAAGAGGGAAGAATTAGGATCATTCTGGGGCCCACACAAATCTAAGCACATGTATTAGCTACATCCCTACTTCCATGATCTAATTGAGAAGGGATGGTATTAACAACATTCTATATAAATCAACACTTGCTCCAGGTCTAGACAAACCTGAGATGTATGGTCTGTGCTTAGGGGAGCAACCAACCATCAAATACAAGTCTCTTCTATATGCTCAGCCCTGTGGTGTACAGAAGGTATAAATAAAATGCTTGGTACCTCCAGAAAACTTGCAATCAAGCTATAGAAATGGATGGAGGAAAGAAGGAAGAAAGGAAAGGAGGAAGGGAAGAAGGAAGGAAGGAAGAAAGGGAGGGAGGAAGGAAGAAGGAGAAGGAAGGAAAGAGGAGGGATAAAGGAGGGAATGAAGGCAGGAAGGAAGGAAGGAAGGGAGGGAGGAAGGAAGGAAGGGAGGAAGGAAGGAAAAAGGAAGGGAGGGAGAGAGGACTTAAGGAAGGAAGAAAAGAAAGGAGGGGAAGAAGGAATGAAGGAATGGAGCTCCTCCTTGAACCTCCTATTTATTTCTTACAAAGCTATGCTCCTCTGGACTTCTCCATCATTCTTTCTGTGACCAATACATAGATACCTTCCTCCCCTTCTCCTTTTCATCTTCTTTTATATATTGTCTTTTCACACTAGGAAGTAAGCTCCTGTAGGGCAGGGATAATCTGTTTGTATTTATATTTCCAGAGCTTAGCACAGTACCTGGCACATAGTAAGTGCTTAAAAATTGTTGACTGAGGAAACTGAAATACATGGAGAAAGAAAGAAAAAGAGAGAACTGAAAAAATGAAAAAAAAAAGGGTCAGTAGATTGAGTGCTGGATTTACCTGGGTTCAACTTATAGCAGATGTTACTACTAATGTGATCTTGGGCAAATCACTTCATGTCTCTTGGCCTGAGTTCCCTCTTCTGTAAAATGAGGACTGGGTAAACTTTTCTAAGGCCCCTTCTTGCTCCATAGCTATGACTTTAGGAGTCAGATGGGGCTCTTTCTTAGGGTCCTCAGAAATAGTCTCCTACTTGAAAAATCCTAGCTTTCATTGTCCCTTTTGCTCGTGGTATTACCTCTTTTCACAAAAAGCATCATCTTATAATAAAGACTACTGTGGACTTCTCAAAGACAAGCTTCTGAAGTGCCTCTAAGTGGAATGCAATCAGATTTATACCTGCACTGCTGACATACTTAATAAAGCAATTAAATATTTTCTCTAATGTATGATTTTTTAAGAGGGTCAGGGAGGTCCAATAGCATGAGTATAAGAACCAGAGAGGTCCAGACTTTTAGCAATTAGTGACTACAAACATGATTCCTGAGTTCTGTGGCCTTTTCTCTTCCTTTCCTCTACTGCCACCTAATGTTGGTGTGGAGAACAATGAAATCAAGAGTGACCTGGAGGTGATGGAGAGAAGGGAATCTAGTTCTACTGTTAGGAGAGAAGGAAAACTCTTATCTATGAATGTTGAGTGGAATTGGGTTTGGGATATGGTCAGATGTAAAGTATTCAAAGCCTCCTAACTGAGGATGCTGGCCATCATTCCCACACTATTATTCTCATTAATAACTAGTTATATATATAGTTATATATGTATGATTCTTAAATTCTTAATTTTAAAAAGTAGTGTGTGAATGTTCAGCTTTCATGTCTTTGTCACTCATCCCCAGGCCAACAGGTTTGTGCTTCCTATATCTGAGAGTCTATACTATCTCTCCTATGCCAAATGTTGTGAGAATGTTTCCACCCGTATAACATATCTCATATACATCATCTTATCTCCCTCATATGGTTAACAGCCTAATGGAAGATTATAAGCCTTCTAGCTCTTGCCTAGACTCTTTCTTTTTTTTTTAAGTGAGGCAATTGGGGTTAAGTGACTTGCCCAGGGTCACACAGCTAGTAAGTGTTATGTGTCTGAGGTCGGATTTGAACTCAGGTACTCCTGACTCCATGGCTGGTGCTCTATCCACTGTGCCACCTAGCTGCCCCCCTAGACTCTTTTAATAGCCTCTTAACTGGTACCCATAATTAATGTTTCACACTCAAATTCATCTTCAACAGAGCAACTAAATTGATTTTCCTAAAATGAACCCTTCTCCCTACTCAATAAACTCCAGTGGCTCGCTATTAACTCTAGAATCAAAAATCAACTTTTCTGTTAGGCATTCAAAGTTCTCCAGAACCTAGCTTGATCCTGTGTTTCTAGGTTTCTGACATATTACCCTCTCTCCATGGACTCTCCATACTGGCCTATGCACAATTCTTCATGCAAAAAACCTCATCCCACATCTCTGTGTCTGGACAGATTGCTCCTCATACCTACAATCCTTTCCCTTTTCATGTCTATATCTTAGAATTCCTGGTGCCCTTCAAGACTCAGCTCAAATGCAGGATACCTTTCGTAGTCCTCTCAGCTGCCAGTGTTTTCCTCTCTATGGTTACCTTCTACCTACTCTAGATTTATTTTGTATATTTTGATTTATGTACATGTTGACTGTCCCATTAGAGAAAGAATTGCCATGAGGAGCAGCTGGGCAGCAGTGGATAGAGCACTTGGCCTGGAGTCAGGAAGACCTGAATTCAAATTTGGCCTCAGACACTTACTAGCTGTATGACCTTAATCAAGTCCATTAATTTCTACCTTGATTTCTTCAATTGTAAAACAGAGATGATAATAAAATAATAGCCTTTACCCCTCAGGATTGTTGTTAGGATCAAATGAAGTAATATTTGCAAAGCACTTACTACAGTTTCTGGAACCTAGTAGACACTTAATAAATAAATGTTTGTTCCTTTCCCCTTCTCTTCCCTTCCCTATTTAAATGTAAGCTTCTTGAAGGAAGGGATTGTTTACATTTTCCTTTTTCCCTATGATTCTTGAATGCTATTGTTTAATTATTATTATTATTATTATAGTGATGGAAAGTGATGAAATATTAATATAATATTATAATAGGTCTGTGACAACTCGAAGAGAATATCTCTTCCATTTGTTCAGATGGCAACCCGTCTATATCTTCTGACCTACTGGGACTTTTCTATACCCTCCTATAAACTGAAGTTAATCTAATATGTGGAAAACTTTCCTTCCTCTTGTAGCGGATAAGCTATCTACCTTTCATCATTCATCCCAGCGTATGTGTTATTATGTGTTTGTTATATGTTTCAGCTTACTTATGTCAAGTATAAATAATAGTTCATGGAAAGTAAGTAGCAAAGAACCCAATTTGCCACTTTTTTCCTTCCCCCTGAAATAATAACCCTTCCCCTTTTTAGACTTTTGTCTAATATATTTTTTCAAGAAAACAAGAGTGTTCATAATTGTTTTTTTAAAACTCACAATGATTACGTTCATAGACAATCAACATAGCCACCCCCTCACATACATTGATTCAAGAAAGGAAAATTCATACTGCAATATCCAGGCACTTCATTTAGCTAGAAATAAAATGGAAATGTTTTCATTGCTATGGCAATAATCAAAACTTGAATAGCACAATCAAAATAGGAATAACTGATATAGAAACTAATAGAAACAGCTAAAATGGTAAACTATTTTGTGCAACCCATACCTTTCTGGCTTTAATGAAAGCCATAGATTAGAATATAATTGAGCTAGCTGCTACTTATTGAAAGAAGTTTGTTTGACATCCAAGCATGTGTTTTTATTTAGTAATCAACATAAATAATCAAGAGTATGTCCGTTAGAGTTCTCATAAGGGTTTAAGGGAAAAACACATTCTTATTTTAGACAAGCAATATGGAGAACAAATGTTGGTAGTTTTGAATGGAGAATGACGGAGTATACTAGTTACCTTAAACCACGTTCTGTTCATGCACAAATTTTATGGTACCTAATTCCCAAATAAAAGAATAGGGGTCACATGATACAGTGAAGAAAGAAGTAAACTTAGATTCCAGAGGACTTGAGTTCAAGTGTATCTCTGACCCTTATTAATTGTGTTAACCTGAATAAGTTGCTCCCCTGCTCTGGGTTTTAGCTTTCTCATCTGTTGGGGGGTAAGGAGGGGAGTAAAATTAGAGGGTTGGAATCTATAGTACATGCCACTTCTAAAGCTACAGTCTTACAATTTCTGACTTAAAAATCATTTTCCACTACATCATTTTCAAAGAAGCCATATATGGAATAGATTGTTCAGGACAAAGTTGGGGGGAAGGAAAGCAAGTAGACTGATCCACAAGATCTATTGACAGAGAGTTTGATTATAGATACTCATTCCCTCTAAGTGTTAATATAATGCATGCTCTAAAATGCATTAACATAGAGTTGGACTACTTTTTTGTTGTTGTTGAAGCAACTGTGGTTAAGTGACTTGCCTAGGGTCACACAGCTAGTAAGTGTCGTGTCTGAGGCTGGATTTGAATTTGAACTCAGGTCCTCCTGATTCCAGGGCTGGGGCTCTATCCACTGCGCCACCCAGTTGCCCCATACTTTTTTTTTTTCTTTATGAAGAGTATATTAGGAATCCTAGGAAGATTCTTTTATCTTGGCTTATTATTGCACTGATCAAATCATGTCCTCTCCAAAAACAGCTATTTCCACATATTGAAAAAAAAATTAGGTAGGATGTTTAGCCTGAGATAAGAATTCTCAAAGTGTGGTCCACCAAGTCCTGGGGGTTCCTAAGTGCTTTTCAAAGGGTCACTGAGGACAAAACTATTTATCATAATTACAATTCAATGTTATATACAACCTATAAAAGCAAAAGCTCTTTAGAGAACTCAATAGATTTTAAGATTGTGAAATTCCTGAGATCAAAGAAAGTTAACATCTATTGGTCTACAACATGTTCTATAGGCCTGTCCCCCAATGCCAGCCCTCTTATTTTTTTTCTTTCTACTGTGCTTTTAACAAAATATCCTTTCACCAGAGTTGAGGGTGGAAGGTGGGGATGTGATATAGCTTTAGTCTCTATATATTTAAATGTCCACTCCTTCAGAACAAATCAGATTTATCAAATTCTCATAACTATCCAAATTAAATTATAAATGGGAAACATGAACTTGTACATGAAACCCAACTTAAGGGAGAGTTCCTCAGAGGCATTTATATATTGACGCAAATATTCACTACTGCCAAAATAGTGTGAGAGTCTCCTGAAAAATACCAAGATGCATTTTCTGTCAATAGAAGGTTATCCCTGGAGACTGCTGAAGAGATACCAAAGGAGCTCATGTACATGGCCTTGATGGAAGGAGAGGTAGGCATGAAATACTTCATGTTCTTACTAAAATACTATTTGAAAGAAGATGACATTTTCCAAAATAGCTAAGAATGACAACAATAGCTTGAGCAAGGCTGTGTGAAGCAGAAGACAAGAGGGAAATATTATAGAATGGGCAGCAGAAGCTGTCTTCACAAAAAACAGACAAGATTGTTAACCAGGGAACAAGCATAGAAGAAACTGGGAATGCCATCGATTCCTTCCTAACCAGGAGCGATGCTTTCAAGAGCTTCAATGGAAGAGAGTTGGGATTGTGAAAAGTTGACATTTCTGGGAGAAAGTATGTGGAGTAGTTAGAATCAAAAATAGAAGACTTGATTGAATACCGTGCTGGACTTCCAGTGAAACAAACAAAAATGCCCATAAAACTTTCACTTTAAAAAATATATCATGTTCATTGCTATAGAAATAGATCTATAATATTTTTTTCATGTTCTAAGTCCCAACTCTTATGTAGTGGAATGAGTACTGGACTTGGTATCCAAGAGACAAGTCCTGGCTCTCCTGCTAGTTCATTATATGAACTTGTGCTCTCACTTAACTTCTCTGGGCCTCAGTTTATTATTCCTCACTTCACAGATGAGAAAAATGAGGCAGAAAGAGGGTAAGCAACTTGCCCAGGGTAAGTTGGCTAAAGCCTGAGGTTAGATTTGAGCCAGTCTTCATGATTCCAGGTCCAGTATCATATCCATTGACTCATCTAGTCATTGATGTGGGTACACTTTTCAGTGGTGTCAGCTACAACAACTCATCCATGCCTTCCAAGATATTTGTTCTGGTGAAATCCCCATTCATGTCTTTTCAACCAAATGCGCTATACATCCAACTGCATGTTATATTTTGGATGATATTTTTTCATCCATTTGTTTTGCTTTGTTTTTCCCTATATGGATTGTTGGGTTATTCTCATCTGTGTGTTTGTACATCTCCATGAGGAAGTCCTGTAGGATTCTAAGGTTTGATGTGATCATCAGTATACAAACAGGAGAATCCAAAGGACTTCACCAACTACTGGGAAAACTTCTTCAAATATAAATCTTTATAGAAAATTCCTCATGACAGTGAATAACATTTTTTATCATTTTTTAAATGTTCTTTGGGAATCTTCATCTGTTCTCATGCATGCAATTGTCATTTCTATGTGGATAGTTCCTAAATCTATAGTCCTACCTCTAATCTCTCTCCTAAAAAAATGGGTTATGTAGCCAATGGTGTACTGGACCATTTTGTTTGTTTATTTTTGTATTCTTATTGCCTAGCAAAGTGTTTGGTGCATAGTGGATGCTAAAGAAAAGTGTCAAATTGAATAAAAAATGGTCATTTGAGGATTCTGGCCATGAGGAAGACAATGAATGAATCTGGATAAAAAAACATAACACATGTTTACCTTCTATTGAAAGGCAGAATTTCGTTCAATATGGTACATTTCAAAGAAATAAAAGTACTTAAAGAATAAAAAAACTCAGGTCATTCTTTCATTAAGTGACAAATATGATAATGGTTTTCATGATCATATATGTATAACCCATATTTATTATTTACTGCCTTGGAGACGGGTCAGGGGAGGGGACAAGGGAAGGATAGAATTTGGAATAGAAAAATATAAATAAAAATGTTTAACCTGGAAAGGTGGTGGAGGGGTGTGCTGGGAAGGGGACAGGAAGTATATATGTATTTACACACATATGTAGTGCATTTATGAGTTATTTAGGTATTATTTATATAGAAATTATATTTAAACAAATTTGTCATAAATTATTTATATAAATTGATATGTATTTTTTATTTATAAAATAGTTATTTAAGGAATTAAAATACTAAGTTATATGGATTAGAATATATCTAGGTATCATATATCATATATTTATCTTTGTGTAAATTATATCTATGTTTGATAAATGTATAAAATATACTTATATACCACAAATAAAATAAAAAATAAAAATAATTCTAACTTTACTTTTCCCTGAACTCATGGCTGATTCTCCAATATTGTCACAGATGCCTATGGGACATATGAAATACATCCTTTTATATACAGTATAGCAAATAAAAAGGTTAATCCAAACTTACTCTGCCTTAAGAGAAGCACAAGAGTCTAGGACTAAAATGGTTATAGTCCCTCTCTACTCTGCCTTTGTTAAAACACACATGTAAAGTGTTGTGTTTGGTTCTGAGTACCACATTTTAGGAAGGGTGTTGATAAAAAGAAAAGCACATAGAAGGAAACCAAGAAGATGGAATGAAAATCAATTGAAGGAACTAGTGATGTTTAGCCTGGAGAAGAGAACACTTAAGGATAACACATTAGCTGTCTTCAAGCCCTTGAAGAGCTATTATATAGAAAAGGAATTAGATTTGATCCACTTGGTTCCAGATAAATGGAAACTACAAGGAGGCTTTAGAGTATGGTGCCTGGGTAGAGCACCTGGACCAGCATCACCCTATGTGGAAAAGCTGAAGAGCTTGCTTACGGGATAGTTATGATGATGTAGAGTGGAAGTGTCTTAGTAAGCCTTTTAGAGCATGAGTAGTCCTTCTAAAACTGGTTCCAGTCTGCTAACTACATGGTTAAAAGGAGCCCCTCTGGCCATTTTCTCTGCTGCTGTGCTCTGATGATTTGACCCCTTAAGGAAAACCATCCTAAAAATGAGAACTGTCCAAAACAGGAATGTCCTGTCTCAGAAGGGGGAAGGGTTTCCCTTTACCAGAAGCCTTCAAGCAAAAACGAGGTGACCACTTGTTGGCTATTATGCAGATGGGATTGTTATTTTGTTATGGGTTGTGCCAGAGAGCCTTCTGAGTCCATCATTCTATGAAAACTCAGATCATTGTTGTTATGAAAGGACTAAATTTGGAGTAATTTTTTCCCCTAAATTATTACCTAAAAACTTTATTGTGTTTATTTTCAAGCCATTTTGTTTACTGATTACTGAGTGTGACTGTAACAACAGGCTTTCACTTTCAGGCCAACTTACTCATAAGCTATAAAGGCCTCATCAAAGGCTGGGAAACTTTTTGTTTTCTCATATAGAATGAATGCCAACATTCCTTCTGCAACAAAGATTTCATGCAGTTATTCTTTGCACCCACCAGCAATTTATATACATTAGCATTAGAGCCATCCTCAGCATGCTATGTTTTATAGTTGCCAACAGCTGAATCATTCTCATTAAATTAATCTTCCTAAGCATTTTCATATTTGTTCAACCTGTGCAATCACATAAAAAAGTTTCTAACAATGTCATGTCCAACCTTTTTTTTTTTAATCCAAATGAAACTTCCCCCTTTTGCACAGACAGCTAGGATAATCCTACACTCATTTCTCTGTTTGATTCTTTGTTTTTCTTTGTATTTATTTTGTTGTATAGCTATAGAAATGTGTCTTCTGGTGACATAACCCATTTTTTAAAAATAGGTTTTATTGATGAATTCTGTTTTTATATCACAATCGGTTCTGGAAATATCCTCTTCCCTAATCCATTCTTCTCAAAACTGAATCCTAAGCTTTGTTTTAAAGAAAAACAAGTAAATACAACACCTGAGACAGTGATCAATAGGTATAGCTTTATAAAACACAAATATTGAACAAAAGGAAAGGAGAGAAAAGGCAAGTAATGGTAAAATCAAATAGACAGAAAATGCTTCACCCAGGTTATTGAGCTTAAGACATAAAGGGTTATATATGTCACTAGGTTGATTCCTTTGCCTCAGATTATAAATCTATTTTTAAAAAAAGATTGAGCAGTGTCATGACTAGTAGAAAGAATAATGCATTCAGAGGATCTGAATTCTAATTTCACCTTTGTTACTTCCAATATGTGGGACTGTAGACAAATACATTCATCTCACTCTCAGTTTCTACATCTGGGAAATAGGTGCAATAATATTAGCACTATCTAACCAGGGCAACTAGAAGGCATACTAGAGAAAGTAAGTATGGAATGAAGAGTCAGGAAGATCTAAGTTTAAACCTTATTTCAAATACTTACTGTGTAACCTTGGAAAAGTAACTTAATTTATCTCGGCCTCATTTATAAAATATGAATAGTAATAGTATCTACTACCCAAGATTATTGTCAGGATAAAGTGTGATCATGTATGAAAAGTACTTTGCAAACTTTGAAGCTTTAATAAATGTCAGCTGTGATGAAGAGGAGGAGGATGACAGTGGTGGTAGTGGTGATAATGATGATATCTTACTAGTCTATAGTAAGAAAAGCTTATTGTAAGCTTTCAAAAGTTAAGAGTTCACAGGCTTTAGTAGATAATAGGATCTAGAATTGAAAATGTATGACCTCGGGGCAGCTAGATGGCACAGTGGATAGAGCATGGGCCCTGGAGTCAGGAGTATCTGAGTTCAAATCTGGCCTCAGACACTTAACATTTACTAGCTGTGTGACCCTGGGCAAGTCACTTAACCCCAATTGCCTCACTAAAAAAAAAAAAAAATTAAAAAAAAAAAGAAAATGTATGGCCTTACTAAAAAAATTTTAAAAATTTTAAAAACAAAGAATTAAAGGGGCAGCTAGGTGGCGCAGTGGATAGAGCACCGGCCCTGGAGTCAGGAGTACCTGAGTTCAAATCTGGCCTCAGACACTTAACATTTACTAACTGGGTGACCCTGGGCAAGTTACTTAACCCCAATTGCCTCACTAAAAAAATTTTTTAAATTAAAAAAAAAAAGAAAGAAAATGCATGACAGATTCCCTAATAAAAACCTTCACTTTTTTATATAAGGAAACTGAGATCCAGAGAGGTTAAATTACTGGCCCAGAGTTACATAGTTAGTAGACAACAGAAACACAGGTTTCTAATCAGGTCATCTGACTTCATATCCAGTGAGGAATTTAGAGGTGAGTTAGTCCCAAATTCTCACTTCATGAATGAGGAAATGGAGATCCTTACAATTTTAGAGAATTCCCCAAGGATAAGGAGGTATCAAGTAGCAGAGCTGGACTTTAGATGGAAATCTTTTGACATCAAATCCATTTCACTTCCCCCCCATACCAAAAGTTGTTATTGTTGCTTGTTATTACCATAGAAATCCACTAATGATGCAAATGGTCACGAATCCATCTGCTTCAAGTCTATATAGTCTACTTAAAGGATTCTATAGACTTGATCAGAACCTGTTCCCAGGAATAGTCATGCCTTTTCCAGGAGAATGGATAAAAGCACTAGCTTCTGAGATATACCTAGAGGTCTTGCAGTAGAGACTAGATGGCTATTTGTCAGGGACATTGTAGAGAAGATTACTGTTCAGGCCCAGGTTGGACTAAGAAGCTCCCTGAGGTCCCTTCAAAAAGTGATAATTATCCCATAAAGGAAAAAAGGCAACAGGTACAAAGAGCATAGTTGTCAAGTGTGTAGTCACAAAAACTGAAGGTTCCTTCTTGCAATTTAGGATTAAAGGTCTAAACCTAGAGGTATTGTGAGGCTGAAATGAGATTAAAGCACTTTGCAAACTTTGAAGTGCTATATAAATCATTGTCTTCACCCCCACCACCACCATCACCACCCTACCATTACCAGACTTCATTCTGGTGATGCACTCCTTCTCTGAGTGTTCTACTGCACTCATGCTGAGCGCAAGCTATGTCCGCAGAGTCATACAGTGTGTGCTGATACATGTTTAAGAATGGGGCACTCTAGGGGAAAATGTATACTCACATTTTGTAAAGTTTAATCTACATTATTCATCATTTATTAATTCTAGACAATCAACAAAGCAATAAATAAACCCCCTGATTTGTAATGATTGCTGAATTCTGAGGTGTAAGTGCTCACACTAGTAAATTAATCATGGGCTCTCTACAAGGTGACTAGAACTGGCTTCAGCATACTCCTGTCTAGAGGTGAAAAGGTCTCCAAAGTTTTACAAATGAGGAAACTGAGACCTAGATCATGTCAATGACTTGCCTAAGGCGATATAGGCAGTGAATATCAGAGACAGGATTTAAACCCAGGTCCTCTGTTATTTCTACCAGTTGTAGTTCTGCCCACTAATGACAAAAAGAAATTATAATTTCTCTTCCTTTATGACCACCCTTCAAATACACGAAAGAAAACATTATCCTCCAAGAAGTTTTCTGTTAATATTAGTAGTCGTGTGTTTTTTTCAAATGTCATATGGCATGAGCATGAGGTCTTTCATTAGCTTTGTAATCCTACTTTTTTATATGCTCCAGTTTCCCAATTTTGTTCCTAAAATGCGGCATCAGACCATATTTAGAGATACATATAGTTTAAGTATATAGTGTATAGAAGATAATCATATGAGAAAGGGTTGATTAAGTTAAGGTGGCTCAAAACTGTTGCAAGCCCTGAATGTGAGGCAAAGAAATTTGAACTGTATTTGACTTTGAACTTTCTTTCAAAGGGGATAAAGAAACTGAAAACATTTCTGAAGAGAGGAGTGGTGCGAATAGATCTTCTGAGTAATGTTTTTCAATGCTTGGATGAAATGTAATAGACAAATTGAATGTTCTATCCCTATTTCATGTCAATACAATTCAAGTGTTATTAAAGGATTACAAAGACATAACCTGAGAAAAACTTTATGTATTTACACATCTATCTATATCTTGAATAATTATGAAAATGAGGACTAATCCATCTAGATAAGTATCAGATTATGTCATCAATTCAGGGTTCAAATTATCATTCTACACTGATTTGCTTTGTGCATCTGAACAAAACACTTTTAATGTAAAACATTAATGCATTTAGACTTGTCAGGATTTCTCTTTGGACTAAGGGGGTTTTTTTCTTTGAATTTTTAAGTTAATACCTTATATAATCCTAATGTTGTTTACAAAGGTTTAAATCATAGCTTCTTCAAATTGATTCATTTCCTTCATCTCCATTGGGCATGGGAAATGTCTGCACCAAAACAGCCTTGTATAAAGCTTGCCATGAATTGGAATCATACTGCTTTGTTCATCATCCTCTGGGATAGTAATTATTTACAAATTGGATCACCAGCTGTGTTTTACAAGATTCTCAATTCCATTATGTAACTTTTTAATTGTGTCCTTAGAGATGGAAGAGCTATGATCCACAAGACACATCATCTCATCTTTCTTTATTTCAATCATCTCTAGCCACTCATTTTTTTTCTAACTCACTTTATAACAAGTTTGGAGTCCAATGTGTTCATTTTCACATTTAAGTATTTAAGCAGTTTTTTCTTAGAGTGCTTGATTTCTTTAAACACTTCCTCTCAAGAGTTTATCTTTCTCTCTTCAGAATATTCAGCTGATGATTTAGAAACCATTCCTGTCTCTTCCCACTCTTCCCCCCTCCACTGAAAGAATAACCAATCAAAATTTCTTTCTTTTAGTTTCATCTTCTTTTAATAAGGACATTTTATATTTAATAAGGACAGAGAGGAAATGAAATGTACTTTAAACTTTTACAGTTTTATTCAGTATTATGACCTAGGGAATTATCCTTCATGATGGTAAACTCTTATTAAAATTTTATTGATTATATTAAATAGCATGGAGATGAATTGGGAAATTTGGGAGAGAATGCTCCATCACCAGAATGCAGTGTTGGTACACTTAGATATTAATCCAACCATTCTGCAGAGTGATTTGGAACTATGACCAAACGATTATAAAACAATCATCCCCTTCAACCTAGCTATACTACTAGTTCTGTATCCCAAAGAGATTTTTTTAAAGAGGAAAAAGATCAAATATTGGAGAAGCTATGGAAAAATCGGAGCACTAATGCATTGTTGGTGGAGCTGTGAACTGATCCAACCATTCTGGAGAGCAATCTGGAATTATGCCCAAAGGGCTATAAAGCTGTGCATACCATTTGACTTACCAATACCACTTTTGGATCTTTTCCCCAAAGAGATCATGGAAAAGGGAAAAGGACCTACATGTACAATAATATTTATAGCTGCTCTTTATGTGGTGGCAAGGAATTGGAAGTTGAGGGGATGCCCATCAATTGGGGAATGGCTGGACAAGTTGTGAATGTAATGGAATACTATTATGCAGTAAGAAACGATGAGCAGGAGGAGTTCAGAGAAACCTGTAGGGTCTTACATGGGATGATGATGAGTGAGATGAGCAGAACCAGAAGAACATTGTACACAGTATCATCAACATTGTGTGTTGATCTACTGTGATGGACTAGATTCTTCTCACCAATGCAACGGTACAGAAGAGTTCCAGGGGACTCATGATGGAAGAGGATCTCCAAATCCAGGGGGAAAAAAAGAACTGTGGAGTTTAGATGCTGATTGAAACATACTATTTATTTTGTTTTTGGTGCTGTTGTTTTTCTATTTTGAGGTTTTTCCTCATTGCTCTGATTTTTCTCTTATAACATGACTAATGCAGAAATATGTTTAATGTTTTATATATATGTACATATATAAACTTATATATATTAACATATATATACATACATACATATATATAATCTATATCAGATTACCTGCTGTCTAGGGGAGGGGAGGGAGGGAGAAAAATCTCAAATTGGAAAGCTTGTATAAACAAATGCTGAGAACTATCTTTACATGTAACTGGAAAAAATAAAATACTTTTATCAGAACAAAAGAAAAAAGAGGAAAAGGATCTATATGTACAAAAATACTTATAACAGCTCTTTTTGTGGTGGCAAAAAATTAGAAATTTAGGTGATGCCCATAAATTAGGGAATGACTGAACAAGTTGTGATATATTATGATGATGGAGTACTATTGTGCTAGAAGAAATGATGAGCAGTATATTTTCAGAAAAACCTGGGAAGAATTACATGAACTGATGCAAAGAGACATGAGCAGAATCAGAACAGCAACAGTAATAATGTGTGATGAACAACTATGAATGACTTAGCTATTCTCAGCAATATAATGATCCAAGACAATTTTGAAGGACTTATGAAGAAAAATGCTGTCCACCTCCAGAAAAAGAGCTGATGAAGTATGAATGCAGATCAATGTATATTTTTTAACTTTATTTTTCTTGTGGGTTTTTTGATCTGTGTTTTCTTTCACAACATGACTAATATCGAACAAAGATTCATTCCAACATCTGACTAGTCACTTAGTACTCTATCTAATTCTCTAGGTCTGTAAGTTGCAGAAATGGTGGTAACCTGTATTAATAGAGGAGTTTACTTCCTACACCAGTGAAATCATAATTCAATTCCTATCATTTATCTCTAGTTATACAGAGAAATGTAACCAAGAATTATTTTGATTAGTTATAAATCGGTAAACATTTATCAAGTACCTACTACATGCAAGATGCTAGTGATACAAAGACAGAATGAAATAGTTACTGCCCTCAGTAAACTTAGATTCTATTAATGAGATGTCCTTCAAAGTTTTCTCAAATTAAAGATAAATATTGAATTAAGAACTTCCCAAAGCTCTTTAGTTGAACCTCACCTTTGATTTGCTGCTTTCTTCTGCTGCTATACTATGCAAATCACTGATATGCTTAAATATGCTTTCCAGATACCTTTTCATACCTTTCTCCCATTATGGTTTATTTTCTCTCATTTTTGAGTCTTTGCATACACCATTCTTCCCTTCTTAGAATGCATTTTTCCTTATCTCATCTAGTTTTTTCTCTTCTGTAATACCTAGTATCATAGGTGTAGAGTTGTAAGGGATAGCAGAAGTCGCCCAGTCTAACTCCATTTCAAGAAACTGAGGCTCAGAAAAGTTTGGTGACTTGCACATGATCACACACACATAGTAAATTGCAGGTCTGCAATTTGAACCCTGGACCCCTAGCTCCAAATCTAGTGCTCTTTCTATTATATTATGACCCTTCAGTATCATTCTAGCATATTATAAATAACCCCAATCATTGGGTGACATTTTTTCTATTATTTTTGCCCTAAAGTATTTACATTTTGTTTAATAGCTTCTGATGTCTCATAGTGTCATAATATGGGGTCTTTTCTTGCTAAAAGTTGTGACAGTGGAACCTAATTCGGGCAGGTTATACCATAGTCAAGGCATTTCAACTAAGAGTATGTAAAGTGAGGAATATTAGGTCTATGATCAGAAGACCAGTATAGGTATCTTCAGAGAGCATGGTTTTGTTTCAGGTCCAACAGATAGTTAGACCTAGCAATTCATTAAGCCATATATTAAGAATAGGATCAATTGTCATGTGTGTCCCTGAAAAAGAGTGGCCATAGCAATGGAATCTCAAATATTTGAAATGTGTTAAAGTGTTTTTATTTGTATTTGATGTAAATAAACTCTAAGCTCTCTAAAACGTCTCTATTTCTTTCAAAATTACTGGGCCAGGGATGTAGTAGTAACTCATTAAATGCTATCTGCCAATGATCAATGATGATGACAATGATGATGCTAGCTAATATTTATATAGCATTTACTGGGGGCCTAAATATCTGAGTACATAAGGGAGGGCAAAAATAGCCAGCCTGGGCTCACACCTAAAATAGAGGTCCTATAAGGAGTTGGCCAATAGGAGAAGGGGGCTTGCATAATGTAGGGATATTCTAGGATGAGAAGGCCCCAGGCATGGAGGGATGAGGAATAATAATGTCCCTATTGTCTGAAGAAGAGCCCAAAAGGAAATGTTTACCCATTTTATTCTGTGGTGTACAGAGAGTATGAAAGTATTTATTCTATGTAAATACAGAATTTATTCTGGTTCATTAACTAAAATCACTAATGCCTTTAAATCCAGGTTGTTGAAACTTCTCATGTTTATTATAATGGAAGATGAGTAAAATATTGGAGAGAAAGATGTTCTTAGAGTCAGAAAGGGTTCAAGTCTTATTTTTGACAAATTTGGCTGTGCTGCTGTGAGCAAGTCGGTCGACCTCTCAGTGCCCCCGGGAAATTCCTGAAGTAAGTGCAGGAACACAAGGAACATAGAATTGGACCAAGAAGAGTTGATCGCATTACCCAGGGGTGAGGGCTGGCCATAGGACAAAACCCCAATTCAGTACATAAAACTGAATAGTTGATCATATTGATGAAAACAATAACCAACATCAAAATTATTACAAGTGTAGAGGTCCAAGGGGGAGCTAGGTGGCAGAGTGGATAAAGCACTGGCCCTGGACTCAAGAGAACCTGAGTTCAAATCTTGCCTCAGACACTTGACACTTACTAGCTATGTGACCCTGGACAAGTCAATTATTCTCCATTGCCCCTGCAAAACAAACAAATAAATAAAAACTGAATTACTGACTGCTTTCTTTAACAAATAAAACCAAAAAGCTAGGGGGCAGCTAGAAGGCACATTGGATAAAGCACTGACACTGGATTCAGGAGCACCTGAGTTCAAATTTGATCTCAGACACTTGACACTTACTAACTGTGTGACCCTGGGAAAATCACTTAGCCTTCATTGTCCTGTGGAAAACAAAAATAAACAAACAAAAACAAAAAAGGGTAGAGTCCCTTCCAAAAAAGGAAAGAGGTAACCATAGGAAGTGCAAACAGAGACTTAAAGGGGGGGGATGGATTTTCTGTAAGGACCACATTTAAAAAAAAATAAAACTTAATGAGAGGAGGCAGAGCCAAGATGGCAGAGAGAAGCCAGTAAGCTACCTGAACTCTCCCAAGTTTCCCTTAAAAACAACATTAAATCAAGCCTCTAAACAGATTCTGAAAATATAAAACCTACAAAAAGAGAGGGAGACACAATCTTCCAACATGAGGTAATTTGAACAACTTCAGGAAAGGTTGGTCTCACTCAGGCAGGGAGGGAGCACAGTACACCTCAGCACAACAGCTCAGTATGGAGGGGGTTGGGATAAGTCAGCAGGAAGCAACTGAGGACACTTGATCCTGGATTGGTGGGCTACTGGCACAGCAGGCCAATGGTGAGATATACCAGCACCAGCTGAGAGGGCAGGCTTATAGCTAGGGGGCCACCCACAGTATGGGCATGACCAGGCCTGGCCATCCCAGTGCATGCCATGAGAAAGCACAGGAAGCAAGGCCAGGGCAGTGAGAAGTCTGCAAGCCATAGAGGCCTCATAGAGGCTTGAAACAGTGACCCTGGTGCCCAAGGAGTGGACCTCAACTTTAAAAAATAATAATAATAAGCTGCAATATGAGCAAGAAACAAAAAAGAGCTCTCACCATTGAGAGATTCTATGTCAACAGGGAAGAACCAAACACAAACTCAGATGAGGACAATACTCTCAAAATGCCTACATGTGAAGCTTCAAGAAGGAAGATGAATTGGTCCAAAGACCAAAAAGCCTTCTTGAAAGAGCTCAGAAAGGATTTTAAAAATCAATTGAGAGAGGTAAAGGGGCAGCTAGGTGGCGCAGTGGATAAAGCACAAGCCCTGGATTCAGGAGTACCTGAGTTCAAATCCGGCCTCAGATACTTGACACTTACTAGCCGTGTGACCCTGGGCAAGTCACTTAACCCCCATTGCCCCGCAAAAAAAAAAAAAGAGAGAGAGAGGTAGAAGAAAAAATGAGAGAGCAACACAAGAAAATTATGAAAAAAGGTTCAGCAGCTTGGAAAAAGAAGCACAAAGATTGATGGAAGAAAACATTTCCTTAAAAATTTCATTTAGCCAAATGGAAAAGGAGGTGCATAATCTGACTGAAGAAAACAATGAATTAAAAATTCGAATTGGACCCTTGGAAGCTAATGACTACATGTGACACCAGGAATCAGTCAAATAAAATCAAAAGAATCCAACAATATGCTGTTTACAAGAAACACATTTGAAGCAGAGAGATACATACAGAGTAAAGATAAAAGGTTGGAACAGAATATATTGTGCTTCAGATGAAGTAAAAAAAAGCAGGGGTAGCAATCCTTATCTCAGACAAAACAAAGGCAAAAATAGATCTAATTAAAAGAGATGGGGGGGGCAATTAGGTGGCACAGTGGATAGAGCACCAGCCCTGGAGTCAGGAGGACCTGAGTTCAAATTCAGGCTCAGTCACTTAACACTTACTAGCTGTGTGACCCTAGGCAAGTCACTTTTGCCTCACCAAAAGAAAAAAACCAAAACGGGGGGGGGGGATAAGGAAGGAAACTACATCTTGCTAAAAGGTACTATAGATAATGAAGTAATATCAATACTAAACATGTATGTGCCAAGTGGTAAAGCATCAAAAGCAATAATTAGGAACTATTTTGCCCAACTGCATGCCAATAAATTTGACAATCCAAAATGAAATGGATAAATATTTACAAAAATCCAAACTGCCCAGGTTAACTGAAATGGAAATAAAATCCTTAAATAAGGACATATTTTAAAACATTAATTGAACAAGCCATTAATGAACTTCCTAAGAAAAAATCCCCAGGGCCAGATGGGTTTAAGTGAATTCTACCAAACATTTAAAGAACAATTAATTCCAATATTATTCAAATTATTTGCAAAAATAGGTGAAGAATGAGTTCCACATTCTTTTTATGGCACAAATATGGTGTTGATACCAAAACCTGGCAGAGCCAAAACAGAAAAAGAAAATTATAGACCAATTTCCCTAATGAATATTGATGCAAAAATCTTAAATAAGATAATAACAAGGAGATTACACCAAGTGATCACCAGAATAATACACTATGACCTGGTGGGATTTATAGTAGGATTGCAGGGCTGTTTCCATATTAGGAAAACTATTAACATAATCAACCACATCAATAAGAAAACTAACTATAATCATATGATTGTTTCTTTAATGTTTAAAATCTAAATGTGTTGTCACCTTAATTTAGAAGCTTTAGAACCAGTCTTTGGGCATTAAGCATTTATTAAAGCATCCTAGGTATTAGAAAAAAGAAAACATGTGGAGTTAAGAAAAGGCCTATCTAGCATACAGTTCCGGCCTGGTCTGGTTCTTCCACAAGTCCTCTGCCATGAGCCGGCTTCAACCACAAACTCTTCCTCAAACTGAGTGCAGAAGCTTTTTATAGGTCCAGAGAATAGGAGGTCCTTATACACTGCTTCAAGTTGATTGGTTAGTGTCATCCAATCCATTGGTTAAATGGACTTGAAGGTGGTCTCATGTTGAGTTCAAAGTCCTTCGCTTCTGAGAACAGTACTTTCTTAAGGGCTAGCCAAGTGTGGTTACAATTTCGTTAACCTGAAGCAGGCTAATCAGCAGTCAATCACTCTGACTTAATTCAATCGGTTTAGATTAATCTCCAGATGAGCCTTTGAGTATCTGCCAAATCTATTTTTCTCACATTCCCCCCTGTTCTTTTTTAAGAAACATTGTTTCCTTAATGAAGGAATAACATTAAAGATACTTGTGACTAACAATGTAAAGGGAATGATAAGAGAGAAAAAGAAATTGAGCAAAGCATTGACAAATGCTAAAGGGGGCACTCCCCTATTAGCAGGTGGACATCACAAGCAGAAAAACTAAAGGGGCCACTCCCCTTTAGTATGTGGACATTATAAACAGTGTATACAATATACAAAAGGAAAACAAGAAAATGTCCATTTCAGTCTCTGTAAGTCTTTTCTCAGATGACTCCTGAGATGTCCTCTGGGTATAGTTGTGGAATGAAAGTCTTTTCAGGTGTTTCAAATGTGTAGATGCTGGTAATCAGCCAGGAAAATTTCCTACAAAATTGAGCTTAACACAACTTTAAAATAGCTTTGTCAATAATCAAATCAAACAATGAGAGTTCTCAAAAACATATCTAAGGGAATTCAGAATCTTAAGTTGTTACACATGAAACAGAACAAAAACAAAAATTTACACATTCTCTAAAACTTAATATTATTACACTCCTCTAAAACTTAATATTACTACATTTCAATAGATGCACAGAAAGCTTTTGACAAAATACAGAACCCATTTCTAATAAAAAACAATAGAGAACTTAGGAATAGGGGGTGCTTTTCTTAAAATAATAAGCAGTGCCTACCTAAAACCATCAGCAAGCATTATATGTAATGGAGATAAGTTAGAGGCATTACCAGTAATATTAGGGGTGAAATATTATCACCTCAATTGTTTAATCTTTTACTAGAAATATTAGCTTTAGCAATCAGAGAAGAAAAGGGAATTAAAGGAATAAGAATAGGAAAGGAAGAAACAAAACTATCACTCTTTGCAGATGATATGATTATATTCATAGATGATCCTAGGGAATCAACTAAAAATTACTTGAAACAATTAACAACTTTAGCAAAATAGCAGGAAATAAAATAAATCCACATAAATCATCATCATTTCTATATATGACCAAAAAGTCTAGCAGCAAGAGATGGAAAGAGAAATTCCATTTAAAGTAACAGTAGAAAATATAGATACTTGGGAGTCTACTTGCCAGGACAAACCCAGGAACTCTTTAAACACAATTACAAAATACTTCTCACACAAATCAAATCAGATCTAAATAATTGTAAAAAAAATATCAATTTCTCATGGATATGCCAAGCTAATATAATAAAAATGACAATTCTATGTAAATTAATTTACTTATTCAGTCCAATACCTATCTGACTACCTAAAAATTATTTTACAGAGCTAGAAATAACAATAACAAAATTCATCTGGAAAAACAAAACGTCAAGAATATCAAGGGAAATCATGGAAAAAAATGCCCAGGAATTTGGGCTAGCTGCACCAAATCTGAAACTTTACTATAAAGCAGCAGTCATCAAAAGTATCTGGTACTAGCTAAGGAATAGAGTGGGGGATCAATGGAATAGGCTAGGCATAGGAGACACAGTAGTAAATTACTTTAGTAATGTACTATTTGATAAACCCAAAGATTCCAGCTTCTGGGATAGGAACTCAATATTTGACAAAAACTGCTGGGAAAACTGGAAGAGATTATGGCAGACACTAGGCATAGACCAATGTGTTACAGCACATACTAAAATAAGGTCAAAATGGGTACATGATTTAGACATAAAACCTGATACCATAGGTAAATTAGAAGAGGAAGAAATAGTTTACCTCTCAGATCCTTGGAAAGGAAAACAGTTTATGACCAAACAAGAGATAGAGAATATTATGAAATGCAAAATGGATGGTTTTCATTACATTAAATTAAAAAAGTTTTTGTACAAACAGAAGCAATGGATCCAAAATTAGAAGGGAGACAGAAAGCTGGGAAACAATTTTTATGTCCAGTACTTCTTATAAAGGCCTCATTTCTAAAATATATATGGAACTAAATCAAATTTATAAGAATCCAAGGCATTCCCCAATTGAGAAATGGTCACAAAATATGAACAGGCAGTTTTCTGATGAAGAAATCAAAGGTATCTATTCCCATATGAAAAAATGCTCTAAGTCACTATTGATTAGAGAGATGCAAATTAAAACAACTCTGAGATACCACCTCATACCTATCAGATTGACTAATATTACAAAAAAGAAAACAATAAATGTTGGAAAAGCTGTGGGAAAATTGGAACACTAATGCTTTGTTGGTGGAGCTGTAAACTGATCCAACCATTCTGGAGAGCAGTTTGGAACTATGCCCAAGGGGCTATGCAGCTTTGCATACCCTTTGACCCAGCAATAATACTATTAGGTCTTTTCCCCAAAAGATCATAAAAAAGGGAAAAGGACCCATATGTACAAAAAATATTTATAGTTATTCTTTTTATGGTGGCAAGGAATTGGAAATTGAAGTGTTACTTATCAATCGGGAAATGGCTGAACAAGTTGTGGTATATGAATGTAATTGTGTTGTAAGAAGTGATTAGCAGGCAGATTTCAGAGAAAGCTGGAAGGACTTGCATGATCTAATGATGAGTGAGATGAGCAGAACCAGAACATTGTACACAGTATCAACAACTTTGTGTGTTGATCAACTGTGATAGACTTCATTCTTCTCAGCAATACAATGGTCTAAAATAGTTCCAAAGGACTCATGATGGAAAATGTTCTCCAAATCCAGAAAGAAACCTGTTGAATCTGGATGCAGTTTGAACCATACTATTTCTATTGTTTTTGTTGTTGTTGTTTTTCTTTTTGGAGTTTTTTTTTTCCTTTTTGCTCTGATTCTTCTCTTATAACATAACTAATGAAGAAATATGATAATGTTATGGTACATATATAACCTATATGAGATTACTTGCTCTCTTTGGGAGGGGGGAGGGTGGGGAGGGATGGAGAAAAATTTGAAACTAGAAATCTTATAAAAACAAATGTTGAAAAATATCTCTAAATGTACCTGGAGAATAATAAAATAATTATATAAAAAACTTAATGAGACATAAAACAATAAATTAAAGATCTGGAGGAAAGAATTGGGAAAATGTACAATCTTACAATAGAAAGTTATAAAGATTAATAAAGTAATGGGGTCTCTGAAAACTAGGATAGGTGAAACATTAGTCAATGATTTAGTGAGACAGCAGGAAATGTCAGAACGAAATTGAAAGATTGAAAAATAAACCAGAAAAAATATAAAATATTTGATTTTTAAAAACTGATTTTGCCTATAGTTTAAAGAGAAATAACTCAAGAATTATTATTGAATAATCTTGCATGGAGAAGTAGATTTTTAATGAGATAGAGGACTTTCAATATTTTTATGAAGATTGAGTAGAAACTTGAAAATGCAAAAATGAAGAGTAAACAAAAACCTAGGAAATTTAAATGTATTTGAGCAATTTGAAAGACATGAATTAAGATGTAGAACTAATAGCCTAGAGGGGGGTAGGGGGTAAGTGTCCCTTCAGAATCTTAATTTCTTCAAAAGGAAAGCAATGGTAGAATCCTCCTGTGCAAATCACCTGATATAAATATGCTGATCCAATTTCCTTTGGATTGGGTTAGAAGGACAAAATTGTCACCAAGGAAGGACTCAGTGTTTTAATGTTTTTGAGGATTTCTGAATGATGATACATCATGGGTCAAAATGAAGACTCTTTCCTATGGGATTTAGGAATTGCCTCTTAAGGTTTGAAAATCACAATTAAGTTACCTTTTTTGATTCCCATATGGTCCCATTTACCCAAATAAATATTTATGATTTCTGACTCCTCCTGCATTTAAACAAATGGGGTAAAGGAAGACATATCTCTTAAAAGAAAAAAGAAAAAGTCATATTCTTTTACAAGCAGCAGATAGGTGACACAATAGATAGAGTGCTTGGCCTAGGGTCAAGAATACTGAGTTTAAATTTGACCTCAGACATATATTACATGTGTGACCCTGGGCAAGTTACTTAATCTTGTTTCCCTCCATTTCCTCACTTATAAAATGAGCTAGACAAGGAAATTGAAAATCATTCCAGTATTTTTACCAAGAAGAAACCAAATGGGGTCAGGAAGTTACACAGGACTGAAATGACAACAATAACAGCAACAGAAATATTTTATACAAAGCTAAGTGAATAACAAAGGAACAAAAGCTTAATAAAGCTTAATAAAATGTTTTTTTGTTTGTTTGTTTGTTTTTTTGTTTTGTTTTTTTTTGTGGGGCAATGAGGGTTAAGTGACTTGCCCAGGGTCACACAGCTAGTAAGTGTCAAGTGTCCGAGGCCGGATTTGAACTCAGGTCCTCCTGAATCCAGGGCCGGTGCTTTATCCACTGCGCCACCTAGCTGCCCCCTAAGTGATGTTTCTTTTTTGGGGGAGGGCGGGGAATGAGGGTTAAGTGCCTTGCCCCAGGCAAGGTCACACAGCTAGTAAGTGTCAAGTGTCTGAGGCTGGATTTGAACTCAGGTCCTCCTGAATTCAGGGCTGGTGCTTTATCCACTGCGCCACCTAGCTGCCCCTTAATAAAATGTTAATAAACATTTTCCCTGGTCTTTTGTAAAGTCATTGTTAAAGCAGGCTTTTGTTTCATCAGTTAAAAAAATGATGATGGGGCAGCTAGGTGGCACATTTGATAAAGCACTGGCCCTGTATTCAGGAGTACCTGAGTTAAAATCTGGCCTCAGACACATGATACTTATTAGCTGTGTGACCTTGGGGAAGTCACTTAACCCTCATTACCCCACCCCCCCAAAATAAATAATGATGGTTTGAGAGAAAATCCTGCAGGTACTGCTTTTTAATATAGTGTGAGTAGGTGACAGAACTTGGGGTGGGGGGTGGGCGTAATTAGAAGGAGCCATGAAGCTTTTTAGGTTTTTTTTTGTTTTTAAAGCAGGGGCATGCTCCCTAAAACTAAAGATTATATATCCCTTTTCAAAATGTGCTACTATTTTCATGTCATAGTATATATATATATATATATATATATATATATATATATATATATATATATATATTTCTTATAACTCTTTTCCAATTTGCAAATAATGTTAATGTTTCTTCTTCAAGTTTGCCCAGCCACCATTTTTTTTTCTTTCAATAGCCCCTCTTAATGAATCTTAGAAATGTTCTTGGCAGCTAACTGGGAAATGTTAATCAAGGGCTTCACTTACAAGGGCTGCAAATTATCCCACTTGTTAAATTCTTAGATCTCCATCTTTCTGATTTAATTATTGGTGCTGGTCTTTATCCACCACTCAGTATAATACATGTTTGCCATTGACAATTAGATAAGTTCTATTCTCACAGGACTTTTCATCCTTTTTCTAAATGATAAATCTGTCCTATTACTAAAACCTCAGTCCACTTGTCTATTAACAAGGTTCTTGATTGTAATAACTTCTGTAATTCTGTCCAAGGTCATATGTCTTAAACTTTGATGCAAAAAAAGAAAAAACCCACACACTGTGCAAACTGGCAAGAGCCCTAGGGGTTCTGAAATGTTAATTTAGCTGAAAGTTTTCAATCTTTCTGCGTACCACACTGCCTCCATTGAATTTAGTATATTTCAGGGCATCTGTGGCAACCAATGACCAGGCCTCTACATATAACAAGGAAGGAAACAGGTCCAAATTAAAAGATAGCATTTCTTTTTTTAAGCTAGCATTTCAAGGAAAAAGTCCCTACCCTTTCAAACCAAGAGGATTATAAGCCACTGGGAACTGGGTAATGCTGATAGGTGGTAACTTCCTTCCATATAGGCAGCTAGACTATAAAGAATAATTTGTTTCATGCATACCAGAAATTTTTGACTAAGAATGTGGTATCTGGCAGCCCCTCACATGTATAAAAACACCAAGTAAAGTGGGCAATATTCCTTATCAGACCTGGAAGAAACTGTATTCCATTTTGGCCACATTTTTCACTGATTTTTTCCCTTTTTCATAATTTTATCCCCATCTCTTAACACAGTAGCTGACACATAGTTGGTCCTTAATAAATGTTTATTAATTGACTGATACTCGCATCATTTCCCAATGAAGAAAGGAGACAAGGGAAGAAAGATCTCATGGCTCAAGTGAATCAGCCCTGAATTATAAACTCTCAGTCAGTGTCTTTGCTCTATCTTCTATAATTGCATCCTTATATGCTAAGTTCACCTATAAAAGCCCCTTGCTTGGACCATACCAGTTACTTGAACCATACAGATACCTGAATTTAAGATAGTTTTTTAAACCTCCTAGTACACCATCCCAAGAGAATGAGTAGTTGGTCTATTTATAGATATTCTAAGGGAGAAGACAGAATGAGATGAGCTGCCTCTTCATCATAACTGACTGAAGTAATATCAGATTCAATAAAATCTTTATCTTTTCCTGTGGCTTTGTTTAGCCACGTATGGACCCTCTAAAATCAAAAGTGAATGAATATCATGGAGTACAGGATAAGAAGAGATGAGGTTAGCATATATAGAATTGGTCAAAATGTATTGCATTAGATGTAGGAACTATAGCAGTTCTCTGTTTAGTTCCATAATGGAAAGTTCGGATACAGATAGCTAGGGAAGGATAAAAAGAATTTGGTATAGAATTAAAAGGAAATGGATTAAAGTTCCACTTTACTGTTTACTGGTTCTGTGACTGACCACATTTAGCTTCTCTGAATTCTAGGTGATTTTCTTATGAAGTGTGAATATTAATTATTGCACTACCTACCTTAAAGCTTGCTGTGAATATCCACTAAGTACAATAGCTATATTTGTATGGGCTTTGTAACAAAGTCCAAACAAAAGGGTGATCTATTGTTATGGTAAGGAACTTCACTCATACACATTAAAAAGAAAAAAAAAAAGACACCAATCTCTCCATGACTAGTCCTGGTAACATGGCTAGTAAGTATCAAGGGTTAAACTTGAACCAACATCTTCATCTAAGTCTCCTTTAATACCTTATAATCTATCTGTGTGTGTGTGTGTGTGTGTATAAAATAAAGTGTTATGTAAATTTAAAAATAAATGAAAACAAACAAAAAGGTCACCTCTCAACTAGAGGGACCAAGTTTGTTTATTGCTTATATGAAATATCACCCACTTTCTTTTTTTTCTATGACGCTTCATCCACTACCATTATTACAGAGTTGATCAGTTTCTCCCAAATCAGATGCAATGACCGACATCTATAGATTGAAGGTAGAATCCATAGGGTGAGGAGGGAAGAAAGAATGAAGAACAAGCACCTAAGCACAAAAGTCACAGTGAAGGAATTCTGTCTAAAGAATAAAAAGAAAATCTTTGATGTTAAATAGTTTAGTTCGTATAGCAGTCCTATTTTGTCACTATGTATTCTTGACTAATGGTAAGCCTACAAAGGCAAAAAGAACAATCTTGTTTGCTCATCTTTTGAATTTTTCACTTCTCATTAACACCAAGAAATGGCAGAGACAAAGAGATAAAATGAAAACACTCAAATTAGATACTTGTCAGTAACTAATTAAGAATGACTTTGTAGAAGACGATTGGAACAAAGGTTGAAGGCATCAGTTAATTTTTGTTTGTTGGTTTGATCTATAGTATTCCTATACCCTATTATGGAGTATGGGGTGGGGGAATGCCTTTACTAATATATGACTGCATTTTTAAGGACCTAGTCTGATGTCTTAGGATAGCACAAGGGTGACTCTGAGTTCTTGAAGGTTATGTTGATAGAGGGTAAACTCTGTAAAGCCATAGCTAGCTTCAAGTTCAGACTCAGTCATGGACTCTGTGTCTAACCATAGAGTACCAGAGTATTTAAATTTAGAGAGACTAATCCAAAGGTATAAAGTTTTTGGCCACAATAACTCAGGAAAATATTGCTAAGGCAGGGAGACTTTGTGATCTGCATAACAATGGGACAGTCCCTACACATGAAATTGCTGACCTTTTAAAGTATCTATGAAGAAAAGAATAATTTATCAACCACAGATAGTAGAAGTGTTCTGAAACTACATGAACAATATTTAGGTTAGCATAAAACATTATATATGGTCTCAAAAAATTCCCCCTCAGTGTTTCCAGTTTACTGGGGATTCATCAGGGACCTGGGGGAAGGGAGCCAAGGTAAATTGACATTTAACAACTTGCTTTACTTGATTATGGCCCTAAAACATTTCTTAAATAAATTATTTAAAGTGAAGAAATCTTTTAAAAATTTTATGTAGCAACTTGCACTGACAAAATTGGCAGGGAGAGTTTGTCATTTTTTCCCCTTTAAGGAATTGCCCTTTTTATAGTAGTTCGTTGTTGAGTTAAATCACCTTTAGCAGTTTACTCATTTGATACCTAAGTCAACTTGGAATTCTAAGAAAAAACAGTTACTGTGACTCAGAGTTCTGAAAGAGTTGTTGCTGATTTTGGAGTTGACAAAATAGAGTGATTGGAATGAACATGACACCACAACTGTCCTCTGCTCATGGGACAATTGTAATTTATCTGATTTGTGGTTGTTCAGTCCTTCAGTAATGTCTGACTCTTTGTGACTCAATGGACCATAGCACACCAGACCCTTCTCGCCTCCCCTGTCTCCCAAAGTCTGTCCCAACTCCTGTTCATTGATTTCATGACACTATCTATTGATCTCATCCTTTGTTGTTCCCCTTCTTCTTTTTCCTTCAATCTTTCCAACACCAGGATCTTTTCCAGTGAGTCCTATATTCTCATTATGTGACCAAAGCATTTAAGCTTTAACTTTAGTATTTGTCTTTCCAATGATTAGTCTGAATTAATTTCATTAAGTATCCACTGACTTGATATCTTTGCTGTCCAATGAACTCCCCAACATCTTCTCCAGAACCACAATGTGAAAGAGTCAATTCTGCAGTGCTCAGTTTTCTTCAACTGTACATTGCTACTAGAAAAATTACCAAAACCCCCCACAAAAATCCCAAAAAAACATAGTTTTAATTATATGGACCTTTGTTGGTAAGTTGATGTATCTGCCTTTTAGTATGCTATTAAGACTTGTCATAGTTTTCTTTCCAACAATGTAGTGTCTTTTAATTGTATGTCTGCAGTCACTAACTGCAATGATCTTTGAGCTCAAGAACATAAAACCTTGACATTGTTTCCATTTCTTCTACCTATATTTGCCAGGAAGTGATGGGACCAGTTGCCATGATCTTAGGCTTGTTTGTTTTTTTAATGTTAAATTTCATTAAGAGGATTCTAAATTCTTCTTCACTTTCTTCCATCAGGGTGTCATCATTTGTATATTTGAGATTATTGATATTTCTCTTAGAACCTTTAATTCTAGCTTTTGATTTGTTTACAGACTGGCATTTTGTATGATGTCCTCTGTGTATAGGTAAAGCAAATAAGGTGAAAAGATGTGGCTTTGTCATACTCCTTTTCCCAATCTTAAACAAATCAGTTGTTCCGTGTTGCATTCTAAATGTTGCTTCTTGACCCACATACTGGTTCCTTACAAGACAAGTAAGATGATATAACCTTGTGCTCCCATCTCTCTAAGGATTTATCACTTTTTGTTGTGAACCACACAGTAAAAGGTTTAGTGCAGTCAATGAAGCAGAAGTAGATGTTTTTCTAGAAGTCTCTTGCTTTCTCCCTAATCTAGCAAATGGCAATTTGGTCTCTAGGCCCTTTACCTCTTTGAAAAGCAGCCCAGGTTTCTACTAATTCTTGTTTCACATATTGCTGAAGCATAGCTTGCAAAATCTTAAATATAACCTTTCTGCAGTGTGAAATGAGCACAATTGTTCAGGAATTTCAACATTCTTTAGTATTCTTTTTGTTTTTGTTTTTGTTTTTGCAGGGCAATGGGAGTTAAGTGACTTGCCCAGGGTCACACAGCTAGTAAGTGTCAAGTGTCTGAGGCCAGATTTGAACTCAGGTACTCCTGAATCCAGGGCCGGTGCTTTATGCACTGCGCCACCTAGCCGCTCCAATTCTTTAGTATTCTTAAGGATTGGAATGTAAACTTATCTTTTCTGATCTAGTGATCACTGTTGAGTTTTCTAAATTTTCTGGCATATTGAGTGCAACACATCATTGGCTTCATCTTCTTATAATTTTAAATAGTTCATCTGGAATTCTGTTACCTCCATTATCCTTATTGTTAGCAATGCTTCCTAAAACCCATTTGATTTCACTCTCCAGGATGTATGGCACTAGGTCAGTAACCACAATTATTATGGTTATCAATGATGTTGAGATAATTTTTGTATAATTCTTTTGTATAAGCTTGCCACCTCTTCTTTATCTCTTCCACTTCTGCTAGGTCCTTATCACTGTTTTTTTTTTCTTTTATTGTACCCATTTTTGTATGAAACATTCCCTTGATATCTCTAACTTTCTTGAAAAGATCTATTGTTTTCCCATTCTATTTTTTCTTCTGTTTCTTTGCATTACTCCTTTAAGAAAGCCATATCCAAAAAAACAAACAAACAAAACAAAACAAAAAAGAAAAAACATATCTCTCTTTGCTGTTCTCTGGAATTCTGCATTCAGGTGAGTATATTTTTCCCTTTCTTCTTTCCCTTTCCCTTTCCTTCTTTCTTCAGCTATTTGTAAAACCTCATGAGACAGCTATTGTGTTTTTTTGCTCTTATTTTTCTTTGAGATATTTATTGTTGCTGCCTCCTATACAATATTGTGAACCTCTGTCCATAATTCTTTCAGGCACACTACCTACCATATCTAATCCCTTAAATCTATTTATAACCTCTACTGCATATTTGTAAGGGATGTTATTTAGATCATGCCTATAGGGTCTGATAGTTTTCCCTAATTCAATTTAACTCTACATACCATAATTAGAAGCTCATGATCTGAACCACAGGAAGCTCCAGGTCTTGTTTTAACTGCATAGGGCTTAACCACTTTAGGTTGCAAATTATATAATCCATCTCAATTTTATATTGACCATCTGCTGATGTTCATGTATAGAGATTCCTTTTGAGTTATTTAAAAAGTGTTTGCTATGACGAGTGAGTAATATTGGGGGGGGGGTAGAGGAAGAAACTCTATTAGTCTCTGTCATGTTTCATTTTGTATTCTAAGGCCAAAATTGTCTGTTATTCCAATTATCTTTTGATTTCTTACATCAGCAGTCCAATCCCCTATGAAGAGTGAGACATCTTTTTTTTGGTGTTATTTCTAGAAGATATAATAGGTCTTCATAGAATTTGGCAACTTTGGCCTCTTCCACACCAGTGGCTATAGCATAGACTTATATTACAGTGATGCTGAACAGTTTGCCTTGAATTCAAACAGATATTACTCTGTCATGACTTCAATGAAGGCTACTCCCTTTCTGCTCAAGGATTCTTGTCCACAGTAATATATGTACTAATTACCTAAATTAATTTCACCCATTCCTGTCCATTTAAGTTCACTGATATGCAAGATATCTAGTTTTAAACTTTCCATCTCCCATTCAACCACATCCATCTTACCTGGGTTCACAGATCCAGATTCTATATATCATACATTCCAGGGTCTTATGCAATATTGGTCTTTCCAGCTTTAGACTTTCCTTTTGTCACCAGACATAGGCACAGCTCAGCTTCATTTTGGCTTTGGCCCAGCTGCTTTGATCTTTCTGAAGTTACTTGTGGCTGCCCTCCACTCTTATCTTCTTACCTCAGGGGCTCATTTGCCAGTTTCCAATCTATGATTATTTGAATACTTTCCATGAGGTTTTCTTTGCAATGATAGTGGATTGTTTTGCCATTTCCTTCTTAGGGGACCACCTTTTGTCAGAACTCTCCACTATGATCTGTCTGTCCATCTTGGATCCTAGTTCATAGTTTCATTGAGTTTATCTAACGATATATAGAGAAGGAAAATTGGGTTACTAACCATAAGGATAGTTGCAGAGAATGTGCAGTATCTCTGAAGCTAGAGAGATAAGAGACATTTTAGAAAACAAACTAAGCTTGAAGTTGGAAGTTATGTATACTACATTTGCTGCTGAGGAGTAAGTTCAGCTTAACAAAAAAAAATTACATGACAAACAGAGAATCAAAGAAGTCACCGAGTATATCAATTGATGTTACTAGTGTCATGCCTAATTAGATGTTAGTGAAGTGCAGTAGGAATAAACTCAAATGATCATGGAAGCATCTATTCAACACGGAAGCTATGTTTGACAGTGAATTTTTATTTGCAGTTCCTGAGACAGAAATAGAACGCTGAAGTTGAAGTTTAGATTTCAGAGATGTAAGTTACTATGAACACATGAGCTTTCCTTACTCTTACCTCCTTAGCAGGTTTCTATAAGCATGTACCCATTCTTTCTCACAAATACTGTGTACATTAGTAGGAGAGAATGACGAAAGGTTCACATGTAGATTGTGATTATGTCTTATTATTCTTGTTCTACATTACTATGTGAGCACATACATTTTTTTCTTATTTCTAAAGAAATGGTTGTGTTTAAGAACTAAATGTGCCACAATTATGACTGGCTGTATGTATAAACATAAATGCATTAGAGGGCCTGTGAAAGAAGTATATTTCCCTACAGCAGAGTTTTGCCTAGCAATCTAAGATTATGAGAACACATGGTAGTGGTCCTTCTTTGGGAACCAAGAATTGTCAGTGAGAACACCTTGGGATGTTTGAGCAAACCCAGAGAGAGAAAGTGTTCACACCCTGTGTGATAGATTTGAGGTGCTAAAATAAGTAGCAACCCCATACATACTTTACATCAGTATCAGAGAAGAGCAGGAGTTGGGAGAATACACTTTTTTTTCTTTTCTAATTATTCTAGTCTGTAACTTCTTTTCTCTTTTTCTTTCCCTCTCTCTCTCTCTCTCTCTCTCTCTCTCTCTCTCTCTCTCTCTCTCTCTCTCTCTCTCTCTCTCTCTCTCTCTCTCTAGTATTACTAAGTTTCCTTAGAGAAAATATTTCTAAGGAAAACACTGTTTAGAAGAAGCACAAAAAAACCCCAGAACTCTCCCTTTCTCAAAAGGAAATCTGAATAGGGAGATATGTAAGGGAGCAGATAGGGATGACAATATACTGTTAGAGATTAATATTCTAGGTAAGAACTCTTTGAGGATTAAGAAATCATTTAATCAAGACTATGAATAATTCTAAGTTAAAATATAAAGTAAAACTCTTTTAAGAGGCCTAAAAGTGCCAGATGTCAATAAAATGATATTTTGTGTAGTTATGTGTTATTTGGCAGATAATAAGGGATAAAGTAATAGATTTCACAAGGACCATTCAGATAAGTATGTGCACATAAATCTTTTTGATATTTCCCATCCTGCCTTTTCTTCACACAAAACTCCTCCAGCCTAGATGGATGTGGAGGGCTTTCCATATTGACAACAGGAAAGCCTAATGTTTCTACTCCGAGTATTTAAAAGGATATGTGGATCAATGGTTGTTTTTATATCTGAAAGCACAAAGGCAAGTGTTTAGTAAGCATGTATTCAAATTGGGAAGAAAGCTGAGCGAGATGGTGGTAATGATAACACCTTGGTACATTTGTGAAGTGCTTGCAAATTGCAAATGTTCTTAAGATTTTATTGAATTTGTAAGAAGTTATATAATTGGGATGCAAAGTAAAGTTTGATAACTTAAAATTACTAATGAAGAAATAACTGACATTGTCCAGTTATAAAACATCTAAATATTCTTTACACTGATCTTTCAAATCAGCATTGACCCATGAATCCTTATAAATTGTACTTTTTTTAAAATTAGTGATGGAGTGAGTGGCTTATAAAATGACCTTCATTTTCAAATATTGGCGAAACTGGGATATGAAGAATAAAGGTGATAGATTATAGGCAAGAACAAATGACCCTAAAGCAAGTGTGAGAAGACTGAATGAAGAGAAATGAGAAAATGTTCTGTTAAGTATGATATGATAATATTTTTATAAATTAGTATTTGGGGAATCAATGTAAAAGAAGCTAGTATACATCTCATTGCTCAATGACTTCCTGCATCATTGAACATTCTTAGACAACCTCTTTACCATTAGAATCTCAAGTGAAGTATGTGCTTCTATTCAATTCTTATCTATCTCATGTTCAGAGACAGAGAAATTGTGGGTTCAGTATGGGACAACTTGGAATGGAACTTAAAATAAGAATGCTTTTAAATGTGATCATAAAGTAGAATTGCAACCATGTGTCAAGAATTGGTAAGATTTAATATTTACTATGTTGCAATGGACCCAGAGAAACCAGGTTAATATCGGAGGTCCTCCCTGGGACATCAGTTTCCTGATTTGTAAAATGGATTAGATGATCTTTAAAACCTAGATCTCTGGCAGTAAATCTATGATTGTATTCTCTGACTCTGCAATGAATAGAGGCCACTTACTACCTGTGTGACCTTGGGCAAGTCATTTAACCCAGTTTGCTTGAGTTTCTTCATCTGGAAAATAAGCTGTAGAGATGGCAAACCAGTCCAATATCTTTGCAAAGAAAAACCCAAATGAGGTTGTACAGACATGACTGAAAGTGACTAAAAACAAGATTTTCTGACTCCATCCTATAAGATAGTAATGGATGCATTTATGGGAAAGTAGAAGACTAAGGGAAAAAAATCCTTAATTTACTTGATCACTTAACTTAGTGGGCATTCTTTTTTTATATGTATTTTTGGGGGAGGGGTGAGGCAATTGGGGTTAAGTGACTTGCCCATTAAGTGTTAAGTGTGTGATGTCAGATTTGAACTCAGGTCCTCCTGACTCCAGGGCCGGTGCTTTATCCTCTGTGCCACCTAGCTGCCCCTTTAGTGGGCATTCTTAAAAGAGATTCTAGACTATCCACATAGTTCCTTCCAAGATTATTGATGCAAGATTAGATTCATGGACAGGAAATGCCCCTGTAGTGTCATCAAGATGTAGCCTGAATAATAATGTTTTCAACCCAGGCTAAAGAGAATCTTTTTAAAAAAATGTTTGGGTGAGAGGTTATAATAACCAAATGTCCTTCTCTTACTCCTTTAGTTTTGTTGAATAGCCTGTACTTCAGTGCTGCTGTATAGGTAAGTCCATTTCCTTTCCAAACCAACTGAGAACATGATTCCTGGTTCCTGTTTTTGGAGAAAGGAGAGAACGACTGTGTTGTCTGAAATATACTGAACGTAAGGTTAATTCTTGTGGTGATCAATTCATTCAACTATAGTGAGAACCTGGTTGAACTGGGGCATAACAGAGAGATTCTTTCATCAACTTTTTTTTAGTTTTATTATCCTCTATGACATCATATACACAAATATGCTATATATATTATATACATATATTTCATATACATCTACATGTGTTATGTGCATATGCATATTTATATAATGTGCCATGAAAAGTGAAGGGCTTGGAGTCAGAAAAATAGTCATTTAAATCTTGACACAGAGAGAGAGAAACAGTCAGAAATAGAGTAATTAAAATCCAACAAAATGGGGTGAGGGTGAGGGTCTCTCAGTGATCTCCAGCTCAACCAATCTCTCAGAGTTTTAAAGTAGATTCTGCAATTCAAATGATAAAAACTTGCCATAGTAGCTATAGCGTTTAGCTTGGAGTTTCAATCCTGTCTCTGACACTTGGTAGCTGTAGGATTCTGGACAAATCATTTAACATCTAGTTGCCTCCAGAAATTCCCTAGACTTATCTACTGCCATTGATTTTCAAACTTTTTTTTTTTTACAACACAGTACTGTTGTAGGAAATAAGGAATCAGGGAGAACTCGAGGAATCAAATTGGGAAACTATTGCATGGGCATAACTCTATGTAATTCATGAAATTCTCTGAGAACCACACAAATGGGTTGTTATGTGTTTTACTAGAGAGAGTTCCCACAGAAATAACTTTTTGCTAATGACTGCAGATAATTCAAGTGTATGTTGCATTGATAGATGATGGACAGATAGATATACATATGTACACACTCATATGTATAGAATACATATCCAAGTATCTTTGTAATATTTACCATATTTATATGTTACATATGTTTACGTTAGCAATTTTTAAAAATACTTACTAGATAAAAAATAGTGTACACAGGATACAGAGTATAAAAGACATACATAAAGTGTGTATGCATGGTCATTGGACTATTCTTTTACCCAATATATCAGAATTGAGAAATTCAAATGAGTGCACCCATCATAATAGTAGCTTTGGAAGACTATAAATATATTCCAATGATCCTGTCATTACAAGACATATTTCTGGATGCAATTATACCTTTGGAAGTCCTTTCAAAGTCCATTTTCAAGCTACATAAGAAAATCCTTCTTTAGTGTTACATTTTGTTTTCAGCCCAAAATAGGATTGCCAAGTTTGATCCCCAACCTGATTCAAAAGGTTTGGCTTGAAATATGTTTTGTCTGTTTCCAAAAACCACATTTGCTCTCAAAGACCCTATTTACTACTAACTGTATATTCATAAGAACATGTCATGCACTCTATAAGTAGTTCCAACAAAATAGTTCTAGAAATTCTCTGGGCAATGACAGAATTGCTAGAAAAAATCCAGGACTTCCCTAGGTGACTTTGAAAGGAACAACTGTTATCTGAATTTATAAGATCTCATTTGTTGTTGTCTTTAATCAGTCTTAAAGTTATATGACATGGTTCTGAATTTATTTAACAGTTGAAATATTCTGTCTTAACTTTGTGTTTGGAGGCTAATGGAGAGAAAAAGAGAGGGAGAGGAAGAGAGAGAGAGGTAGAGATAGAGATAGAGACAGAGACAGAGACAGACAGAAACAGAGATAGAGATAGAGATAATGCCTTTAGTCTCCTATTTGTGTGTTTTTGAGACTAGATCTCTCATCTCTCATTGAGCTGAAATTAAGTGGTCACTAAAAGGGAAAGTAACACATCAAAGAGGGAAAGAAAGAGATAGAAAATTATGGCAAAAGGAAAGGAAATGATATGGAGCCAAGAGAAGGCAAAATTTTACCTACCATAGCCTGTAGTTCCAGGACATAGAAATTAAATAATTTGATTTGGTTTAGAGGTAAAAATAACATACCCAAATGACCTGAGGGTTCTGTGAAGTATCTTCTCTTTAGATAAGAATTTTCTGTACACTTTTATTCTATTTGCATATGTAAACCCTGTCCAAAAGCCCATTGTTACAGAACTTTCTTATTAGTAGAAATGAAGGCTCTGCCTTTCATTAAAAGTAGAATAGAATTGGCAAGAGGTAAGAGAGTCAGTTCTCAGCCAGTCCCTCTTTGGGGAATATTCAAGTGGGAGTCCTCCTTTGTGACTCTCTCCAAGCCATATTCTTCTTTCCCTGCACTTCTTCTCCTATTGACCAACCGACTCCTTTTCCTATGTCTTCACTACCTGCTCTTTTACTGCCCCCTGCTAGCTCCTTCACTTTCACTGTCAGCCACCTTCTGTGCTTCACTTAGTCATCTCCCCTACTAACTGAAAGCCCCCATGGCGCTGCTTGTGCTTCTGCATAAAAACACCCTTTCTTTCACAGGAAACATGGACCAGCCAATGCCCATGCCCCCAAACTAATTCATTGGCACCCAAGGCTGGCTGGGGCATGAAGCCCCTGTGCTAGGCATACCTACTGGGCAGAGGAAGCCAGGCGGGATGGGAGGTTTTCCATGCTTATCCCCACTGGGCAGAGGAACCCAGGGCATGTCCTCACTAAGCAGGGTGTGGGTGGGCAAGGCTTATATGCCTGGGGCGGTTTTGGAGACAGCAGTCATCACTGGGGGAGGGGCAGCACGTTTGGGGTGCCTGAGGCTAATTTTAGCTGCTTACTTGTGTACAACAATGTCACCAAGAAAATCAATAAACAAATACCATGAAACAAAAGATTAAAGCAATACAATAATGACCAAATAACTATGTACCCCAGCTATAGTCAAGGAACACATTTCCTTATGAGTTCTAGGTGTCCCATGTGGTTGTGGCTGTCTGGTGTCTGTAAACATCTTTTCTTGGAACAGTCAGGAAAATATCATTTCTTCAAATTCTCTGCTTTCTGGTAACTTGCAGAGACTCCTCAGATGTTCTTGCTTTAATGATTGGAATGACCCCACCTGCTGGAGACTGACTGTAGAAGAGTTCCGCCCATGAAGCGAAGGTCTTTGAGGGCAAGACCGGGAGTCTTTTCTTTGGTGTCAGGAAGTGACGCGGGCTAGTGGGAGGAGGAAGGAAGAGACTGGCACTCAGTCTCAGGCTCTTTCCTCTGGACTCTGGACTCTGGTGGAGAGCAGAGCTAGAAATGTGCTCTCCCTTTAATAGATAGGAATCTAGGCCTTTCTCTCTCTCTTTACCAAATTCTTATTCTCCTTAATAAATGCTTAAAAGTCTAACTCTTGCTAAAGCTTATAATTTATTGGCAACCACTCATTAGATATTTTAGACAGTTTAGCTAGAACTTTGTTTCCTCAAGAAATGGTACGTTTCCTTGATGAAACATTGCTAAAAATCTTTTACAAAACATGTCAATACAGGAGTTCGATGGCCATCACACAATTTTCTTCTCCAATAACTAGTTCATCTTGAGACAACCTAGTCAAGCCTTATAATTCTGATCTTACTAACAAAAGAGCTATAAGGGAGACATTACAATTAAGGGTTCACAGTTCACCTTGTAATGATTAGAATGATGCCACCTGCTGAAGACTTACTGTAGGAAAGCTCCACCATGAGGAGAAGGCCTCTGAGGGCAAGGCCATGCAGCTTTTCTTTGGAGTCAGGAAGTGACAGTTACTTGTGGGAGGAAGAGGAGGGAGGCTGATGCTCTGGCTTTTAATCCTTCAAGACTCTGGTAGAGAGTGGAGCATGAAATGCTCTCTCCCTTTAATAGATAGATGAATCTAGGCCTCTCTCTCTCTTTACCAAATTCTTATTCTTCTTAATAAATGCTTAAAAGTCTAACTCTTGCTAAAGCTTATAATTTAATGGTGACCATTCATTAGATATTTTAGACAGACTAGATAGAATTTTAGCCCTTTATAACCTGAACCTTTAGACAATTTAGGTCATAAATGCCCCATGTTTTTTATAGTTTGATCTAAACTGATCTAATGTTTGGTAAATAGTAAGAAGTTAATAAATGCTTGTTAATTTATTGACTGATAAAACACATTAATCTTTGCAAAGCACTATATATGTATATGTATAAATACATATGCTTATATAAATAAAATCTACATTTAACCTTAAGTTATTTCAAATGATAATATTACCTTCATATGATAATATTATCTTCACATTCTTGATGAGGCTCAGATAGATTAAGTAATTTTCCCCTGGTCACATAGATAGGTAACTGCCAGAATTGGTCTTTCCTGACTCCAAAAATCAATATCCTTTCTACTATGCAACATTACCTCTTGTAAATCACCTATAAATTCTATACTAGTGCTATATACTGTAGTCATCACTGGGAATTTTTCTGAACTTGAGACAAAGGCTATTTACCAAGTGTTCTTTTATGTTGATGCTTCTGATTCAACATGAGATATAAGGATGTTCTAAATAGCTTTGAAACATCAAATACAATAAAAAGTCTTTTGTGAAGAACTCAGTCAGGTTCGGTGTCTAAGACAAAAAATGTCAGAAAGCTGGTGACAGCCTCAAGGTTACAGATTGGATATTGGATTTCTTTGTGTACATGGAGTATGAAGCTCTCTAAGAAGAGGAATATCAGGAAGGATTGAATTGTAGACTGATGACTTCGTACTGATAGGCTAAGGAAGAGAATCTTTAAGGCTGTATCTTTGATCAGACGAGTCACCACTTTATTACAAAATCTCAGAGGAAGGGACCTTAGAAGCCATCTAGTAAAATATTCTTCTGTGATTCAGTTATAAAAAGATTTTTCTGCATTTTATCCTACCATAGCCCCCACAAAGTAAAGGATAAAATGAGACAATGTCGAGTCAAGTGACAAAGCAATGCAGTACAAATACTGGAGTGCTGGACTCCTAGTTATGAAATTCTCAGTTCAAATCCTACCTCAGACACTTACAAGTTATGTGATCCTAGCCAAGTCACTAAACTCTCTGTACCTTGATTTCTTCATCTGTTAAATTAGGGCTTGAACTGCATGGTCTGTAAAGTCTCTCAACCCTATATCCATCAATCTGGTGGATTTGCTGGTGCTTTTGGCTAGGGATCTGAAAATAATAAGAATAACAATAATAATAACTAACATTTAGATAGTGCTTACTTATTACGTACTGGTCACTGTGCTAAGCACTTAACAACAATCCTGAAAAGTAACTGCTATCATTTTCCCCATTGTATAAAACAAAAACTGAGGCACATAGGTTAAAGGACTTGTCCAGAGTCACACAGCTATTATCTGAGACTGCATTTGATCTCAGGACTTCTTTACTATAGTCCCACTGCTCCATGAACTGGACACCTAGCTGCGCCTAAGAATGTACAAAGAAATAAAGCAATCCCTATACCCACACCCTACCTATGTACATTCTTACATCTATTTTTAACTTTATGACCCTATGAACATCAATCTTTGAATACAATTTAAGATTTGACATATAGTTTATTGGGAACATTAGATTCAAAAATCCCAGTGAATTCACATTTCTCATATAGTCATCTTCACGTCTTCCTTGGCTTCTCAGAGTCTGTAAGTAAATGAAAAAAGCACTTACATCATTGAGGAAATGATTATTAGGAAGTCCTGTGATTTTAATGCAAGACAAAGTAACAAACAAAAAATATAGCAACAAGTGGAAAAATGAAAATCATCCACATAGATGCACAAAATAAGTCCAATTGCTCTATTCCTGCTAGCTTGCACTTGGCGATTTCATTAGTTCCCATGAATTAAATTAACATCTCCATGCTGATGGGTCTCAAATCTGTTTATCCATCACTAACTTCTCTATAGACCCCCAGTCATATACTTCCAAATGCCTACTCTACATTTCCAAATGAATGTCTAGAAGACATCTTAAACTCCACATGTCCAAAACTAAACCCATTATCCACCCATGCCCTTCCATCAAACCATCCTCTCTTTCCAACTCCCTTATTACTGTCAAGGGTACCATTATATTCCGAGTCATCCAAGCCCACAACCCTAGGTATCATCCTTTAGTCCTTACTATCTCACACCCCTCACATCCAATCTGCTGTCAAATCCTACTGATCATTTCCCTTGGTAACATCTCTTCGATTTTATCCTTAGACACAGATGCTGGTGAAGGCTCTTATCACTTCATGCTTAGACTATTGCAGTAGCCTGCCGCATTTTCTCCCTATTGCAATCCATCCATCCCCCTTCCATTCAGTTGCCAAAGTGATCTTCCTAAAGCACAGGTCTGACAACGTCGATAAACTCTACAGGCTCCCTAACACCTCCAGATTCAAATATAAAATTTTCTATTTGTCATTAAAGACCCTTCATAAGCTGTTTTCCCCATGTTTCCAACTGTTTACACCTTACACCTCACTTTGCCCCAACCATATACTCTGTGATCAAGTGACACTGGCCTTCCTGCTGTTCTGCAAATAAGAAATTCTGTCCTCTGACTCTTGGCATTTTTATTGACTGACCCAAATGCTTTATCTTCTCAACTCTGGCTTCTGACTTTTCTGGTGTTCTTCAAGTCCCAGCTCAAATACCACCTCTAGAGGAAGCCTTTCTTAATCCCCCTTCATTCTCTGGCCTTCCTGTTGTTGATCATTTGCAGTTTATTTTGTATGTTTGTTTGTTTGTATGTAGTGGGTTGCAGGTTATCTGTCTGATTAGACTATCAGTTCATTGAGAATAGAGATTGATTTTGTTGTTATTTTTGTCCTTCTTTATCTCCTAGTACTTAGCACAATATTTTCCATGCAGCAGGCACTTAATAAAATTTACTGATTGAATGTTATGACCACAAAATAAAATATTTGCACTGGTCATATAGAGTATAAATGACACTTAGAAAATTGTTCGATGCTCTAAACAGTCTCAAGAAAAAAACCCTTTAAACATACATATACACACAAAACACAATGTAATACGACACTTACAACATTATTCAGATAGAAACATGCAATGAGTCACAAAACCTCAATGCAATGGGATCAAAGCTTCAGAGGATCTGAGAGGCAATGGAAAGGACCCTGACTGTAGTAAATCAAGGGGCTAATCCATATTATCAAGAAAGACAGGTATGTAAGAAGCAGAGTGAAAGACATCATTAAGGATGTGCATATCCTATAAAGGCCTAGTCATTTACCATTTACCAAGAGTAAGGGATAATGGATAGACAGGCCATAAGTACTACACTTGTATGTCTGGTAAGATTATTGGCCCTTAGGGGGCAGCTAGGTGGCACAGTGGATAAAGCATGGGTCCTGGATTCAGTAGAACCTGTGTTCAAATCTGGCCTCAGACACTTGACACTTACTCGATGTGTGACCCTGGGCAAGTCACTTAACCCTCATTGCCCCACAAGAAAAAAAGAAAAAGAAAAAAAAAGATTATTGGCCCTCACATATATATGAAATAGTAAAGGAAATAAAAGAAGGCTTTTCATACATTGGGATGATCCTTTATGGGAGACTAATAGACAAGCATGGATAACAACTCCAAGCAATGAGTAGGTTACAACCACCAAAAACAGAAGGAGTGCCCAAACTAACAAGTGGACAAGTCGAGCAAACTAAGTATGAGCCATTTTGAGAAGGATGATTTTTTTGGTGGGGCCTTCCAGTTGGCATATTACTAGGCAATATAATTGTTACTATAATTACTACATAGATTTCAAGTTTGACTTTGGGACCACTGAGAAAGCAGGGTAGGTAATGTTTATTTCTTTCCTGGTCAAAAAGATATACTTCACTCTAAAAGATATTGGGAAAATTGAGTCTTAAAATTATAACTACACTATTTACAAAGGGTCAATGGGAAAAAACACTTTTAAAATCTCCAGGAACATCACTCTTAGAAGTAGCTTTTCACGGTACCTACAGTAAACAAAAGACAAGCCATTCACTTCAAACCGAATAAAGCCTTCTCTTTCTCCATTAAGCCAACTGAATGCTTTTTTCTTTCTATGTAAGTCAGATAATAATAACTAGACTCTTCTCCACTGAGCTTTTAAGAATGAAAGCAACTTTAAAATGGGCCTTGCTGAGGTTGAGATAAACGTTTGAAGAAAAGGAAATGAGTGCATTTTGAAAATATATATGATTGAACTCAGAGACAATATTGACCTTTTGAAAGTGTCGGGGGGATTCTGGGATCCAAGATGGCAGAATAATGCTGTAAATCTACTGAATTTTCCCAAATTCACTTCCAATTCGGGAATGGCAGAATAAAGAAAAAGACAAGGTGAAACAGTTTTAAAGCACAAGACACCCTAGAAATTCATGCAGGTCAAAGAAGAGCACAGTCCAGGGCAGGTGGTAGCTGAGCAAGTCAGCAGTAGGCCATACCCCAGTAAGCCAGTAGGAGGCCCTGAGCCCCAGAACAGGTCACTGACCAAGGTCACATGGCCCTGGTGTATGAGGAGGTAAGCAGCCAGGCCCCCTGCATCCCTAGAGCCATAACCAGATCCCCCACAGCCCCAGTATAGCATCCAGGCTAGTGGCCTGGCTCCCTCCGTGGCCCCTTGCAGGCCATGGCACAGTACCAGGTAAGCAGCGAGGCCCTACATAGCACCAGGCCACCCACAGCACCTGGGCAACATGAGGAAAGAAATAATCACCTCCCCCTGCCATAGCCCTGGTGCAGCACCAGGCATTTGATCAATTCCGCAACACCACCCCATCCTCAGTAAAGCAACAGGTTTCCCATGGACCTAGGAGTAGCACCAAGCTCCCAAAGGGACCCAGCATAACATTGGGCCACTGTGAGCCTTAGGATAGAACCAGGCATCCATGGCACCCGTGCAACATGAGGAGAAGAATAATCTCCACACAAATCATTTCCTTGCAGCCCTGATGCAGCAACAGGCATTTATCCAATCTATCCGTGCAATTAACACAGCACCAAGCCCTTCATGGGGCTCAGCACAGTGGCCAAGACCCAGAGGCCCTGGAGCAGCACAAGATGAGTGACCAGAGCCCACAATTCCTGACATAAAAAGCTTAGAACAGTGCTCACTACGCCCCAGGAGGAGGAGGATTCAACTTTAAAAGTCATGAAATAGGAAGGAAAAATGAGAAAACAAAACAAAACACAAAAGAAACTGAGTATAGAAAAAGTTACTTTGGTGACACGGAAAATCAAAATACAAACTCAAAGGAGGATAGCAATGTCAAATTGACAAAACACAAAGCCTGAAAGAAAAATATGAATTGGTCTCAGTCCCCCCCCCCAAATAAAAAAAAACTATCAAAAGAACTCAAAAAGTATTTTAAAAATCATTTAAGAGGAGTAGAATAAAAAATGGGAAATAAGTGATGCAAGAGACTTATGAAAAAAGCGTCAATGGATTGGGAAAATAAACACAAAAAATGGGGAAAACAATGTACAAAAATTCACTAGAGAAAACAACTCCTTAAAAAGTAGAATTGGCCAAGTAGAACAAAAGGTAAAAATGCTAACTAAAGAAAATAACTCCTTAAAATTTAGAAATGGACAAGTGGAAGCAGATGAGATATCAAAAATCAAACAAAATTAAAAGAATGGGAAAAAAGGAAAATATGAAATATAACTTAAAAAAAAAAACACTGACCTACGAAATGCATCCTGGAGCGATTGGACTACATGAAACCATGGTTTTCTTTTTCTTTTTCTTTTTTTTTTTCTTTTTTTCTTTTATTTCTTTTTTTTTTCTTTTTTTGGTGGGGCAATGGGGGTTAAGTGACTTGCCCAGGGTCACACAGCTAGTAAGTGTCAAGTGTCTGAGGCCAGATTTGAACTCAGGTACTCCTGAATCCAGGGCCGGCGCTTTATCCACTGCACCACCTAGCCACCCCAAAACCATGATTTTTTAAAAAAAGAGTCTAGACATAATATTTCAAGAAATTATGAAGAAAAACTACCCCAATATGCTAGAACCAGAGAAGAAAATAGATGAATCTACCAAGTGCCTCCTAAAAGGTGGCCAAATAGTATAGCACCCAAATTCTTAAAGGATATTTTTCTAATTACAGGAAGAAATAGTCAGTAAAACTATACTAGTAGAGGACCTCAACTTTCCCCTCTCAGATCAATATAATTTTATATATAAGAAATAAGTTAAATAGATGAATAGAATTTTAAGAAACTTAGATGTAATAGACCTCCAGAGAAAAGTGAATGGGAAATAAAAGGATTATGCCTTTTTTTTTTCAAATGTAGGGCATGTAGGGGCAGCTAGGTGGCACAGTGGATAGAGCACTGGCCCTGGAGTCAGGAGGACCTGAGTTCAAATCCGGCCTCAGACACTTAACACTTACTAGCTATGTGACCCTGGGCAAGTCACTTAAGCCCAACTGCCTCACTAAAAAAAAAAAAAAATCAAATGTAAGGCATGCAATATAGCAGTACTTCACAAAATTTGACCATGTCTTAGGGCATAAAACCTCATAAAACAAATGCAGGAAAAAAAAAGAAATATTAAATAAACCATTTTTAATCATAATGCAATAAAAATTATACTCAATAAAGAACTTTGGAATTATATATTAAAAATTAATTGAAAACTAAACAATATAGTCCTGAAAAATGAGTAGGTCAAAGAACAAATAATAGAAACAATCATTAATTTTATTCAAGAAAATGATAAAAATGGGACAATATACCAAAATTTGTGGAATGCCACCTGAACAGTACTTAGAGGAATTTTTTCTTTATAAATGATTACATCAATAAAGTAGAGATTAAATTAATGAATTGTGTATATACTTACCACCACCCCCACCTACTCTATGCCCCAAATAGAAAAAGAACAAATTAAAAATCCTAAAAAATCAAAGGAGAGAGTAATAAAATTGAAAGCAGAGAAAGCATTGAATTAAAAAATAAAACTTTATGAAAAAATAAAATAGATAAAACATTGGTTAATTTGATTTTTTAAAAGAAAGAAAACCAAATTATCAGTATCAAAAATTAAATGGTTAAATGTACCACCAATGCATATGAAATTAAAGTAATTATTAGGAGCTATTTTGCCCAAGTACATGCCAATAAATCTGACAATCTAAGTGAAATGGTTGAATGTTTAGAAATATATAAATTACCCAATTAATGGAAAAATATTTAAGTAACCCTATCTTAGAAAAAATAAACTCAATATACCACAAATTAACTCCTTGATAAAAAATTCCCAGCACAAGATGGATTTATAAGTGAATTCTACCAAACATTTAAAGAACAATTAACCTGAATTCTATATAAATTCTTTTGAAAATTTGGTGAAATCCTACCAAATAAATTTTATGATGCAAATATATGCTGATAACTAACCTAGGAAGATGAAAAAAGAGAAGGAAAATGTTTGACTACTTTCCTTAATGCATATGGATGCAAAATTATTAAATAAAATAATAGCAAGGAGATTAGAGCAAAGTATCACATAGATCATTCAGTATAATCAGGTGGACTATATCAGGAATGTAGTTTAACACTAGGAAAACTATTAGTATAATTGACCATATCAATAAAAAAAACCTTCAAAAATTATATAATTATTTAAATAGATGAAGAAAAAGCTTTTTTATCTAATAGAATAGTCATCCTTATTCAAAATATTAGAAAGTTTAGGAATAAATGGAGCTTTTCTTGAAAAGATAACTAGTATCAATCTAAAACCAAAAATAAGAATTATTTGCAACGTGTATGTTAGAAGCCTTCTCAATAAGATCAGTGCTAAAGTAAGGATGCTCATTATAACCATTTAATATTGTACTAAAAATGTCAGATACAGCAATGAAAAGAACAGCAAATTGAAGAAATTAGAATGGGCAATGAGGAAAAAAAAAACTATCACTCCTTGCAAGTGGTATGACTGCATATGTGGAGAATCCTAGAGAATCAACTAAAATATTAGTTGAAACAACAACTTTAGCAAAGTTTCAGGATATAAAATAAAGCCACATAAATCATCAATATTTCTATATTGTAACAACAAATCCAAGCAGATAGAGATAAAAATGGAAATTCCATTTAAAATAACCATAGAGGAGCCAAGATGGTGGAGGAAAGGCAGTAAGCTCTTGGAACTCACAGCATGATTGCTCCAAAAAACTTCCAAATAAAGCCATAGGACAATTCCTGGAGCAGCAAAACCCCAAAAAGAAGAGGCTGAGATCATTTTCCAGCCACAGACAGGTTAGAGGGTCAGCAGGAGGGGCCTTCTGTGCCAGGGCAGGGGTGGTGCACAACCCCATGGTTGTGCTGATGGGAATCCAGTCCCAGGCAGGCCGAGCCAGGGAGGGGGACCCCCAGAGCCTCTGAGTCAGCTCCAGTGCCAGTGTTGTCTGGAACTAAACTTACAGTCTGGTGAGAGGGCTGTGTGGTTGGCCAGGGGAGATTACAGGAGTCTCTGCTAGCACTGAGGTGGAATTTGGGTGTTTCACCCCTGCTGGGAATGAGGAAGTAGGCTTAAGAAGCAGTGGCCCAGGTGGGGGAAGGGCACAGGCTTGTTGGAGCTAACAACCATCACACACAAAGTTTTGCTATCTGGTTAATTAGCAAGTTGACCTGGGGTTATCTACAGACCAGGGAACAGGCCAGATGAGTGAGAACCTGCCCCTCCTTAAACCATACCACCGGGGACCCCCTGAAGCTTGGGACAGTGCAGTTTGGAAACAGTAGCCCATTTTAAGGAGTTAAAAGTCAAGTAAGAGACTGTCAAGATAAGCAGAAAAAGGTGAGTACCATAGAAAGTTTCTTTAGTGACAAGGAAGATTGGGGTGCACCCTCAGAAGAGGATAATAATGTCAAGGCTCCTACATATAAAGCTTCCAAGAAAAATATGAATTGGTCTCAGGTCAATGAGGTGTTCAAAAATGACTTTGAAAACAGAGAGGTAGAGGAAAGATGGAAAGAGAAATGAGAATGATGCAGGAAAGACATGAAAAAAAAAAGTCAACAGCTTGAAAAGCCAAATTGGCCAAATGGAAAAGGAGATACAAAAGTTCTCTGAAGAAAATCATTGCTTAAAATTTAGGATGGAGCAAATAGAAACTAATGACTTTATAAAATAACTATAGTCAATATAAAATACTTGAGAACCTACCTGCCAAAACAAACCCAGGGATCATATGAACATAAATATTAAAATATTTTTCACATAAAATCATATCTAAACAACCAGAGAAATATAATTGCTCATGAATAGACCAACCCAGTATGATAAAAATGACAACTCTACTTAAATTAATCAATGTATTCATTTGCCATACAAATCAAACTACCTAAAAAGTATTTTACAGGGCTAGAAAAATAATATAAAAATTCATCTGGAAGAACAAAATGAGCAAAAATTGAAGGAAATCAATAAAAAAAAACTACTAGATCCGGTATATGAGATTGCAACATATATTACAATGTGGTAGTCATTAAAACAATATGATACTGGCTAAGAAATAGAGTGGTAAATGAACTGAAGAGATAAAGTATTGTGGGAAATGAATATACCATACTGACTTCATCTTGTAACAATGCTGAATCTAGCTTAGGTTTCCTTACTATTAAATTATGTATCTAATCTAATTTCTGTCCTGTGAGAAAACCTTTTTGCATTGTTTGAACCTAGCCCTGTGTGACTAGGAAGCTGGACCACATTTACCTGGTGCTTGGCAACCCTTAACTACAGACATATGTTATGCAGACCAGAAACCTAATCAGATCCAAATATTAACAAAAGGAGGTTGCTCAAAATCATACATCTCAAGCAACTTATATGTCTTATCTGAAAACTGGCTCCATAATTGCCACCCAGTTATTTTTCTGTGTTCCTTTGATTGAATACAGGACACCTATTTTCCTGATTTCAGGGAAATACACCTGTTTGTTCTCCCCCTCCTAAATTATAAAGTCCACAATCTTTTTTTAATTAGAATTCAGATCACCAAATCTTATATCCCAGTTTTATGCTGTTGTTTTCTTTTAATTAATTGGTTTTAAATGATTAACTGTTTTTAATACATGAATATATATTTCATTCTGTATTCAGGGTCTTTGGACTAACTGGGGAGTCACTGAGCCTTCTGTTATGTCTGTTTTGTTAATAAATCATAGATCAAGGATTGTTTTCTCAGTTATTATCAACCATAATGCAAAATACACAGAGGTGGTACAGCGGATAGAGCAGTGGATGTGGAGTCAAGAGGATGTGAGTTCAAATCCAGGCCCAGACATTTGACACTTACTTACTAGTTATGTGACCCTGGGCAAGTCATTTAACCCTGATTGCCTCAAAAATCCAGGGCCATCTCCAGTTGTCCTGGTGTATATCTTGCCACTGGACCCAGATGGCTCTGTGGGAGAAAATGAAGCTGGTGACTTTACACAGTTCTCCCTCACCTAAATCCAATTCAGTGCAAATCATGACATCACCCCGATGTCATGGTCTTCTTCCAGAATGAAGGACAAGGGAAGATGGCAGAGAAGTCACTGATTTGCTTGAGCTCTCCTTCTGTTCCCTCAAAAAGAACATCAAATCAAACCTCTGCACAGATTCTGAAACTACACAACCTGCAGAGACAGAGAGATACAGTCTTCCAACCAGAGATAATTTAGAAGACTTCAGGAAAGGTTGGTCTCCCTCTGGCAAAAGGGAGGTACAGTGCACCGCAGCTCAGGGTGGAGGGGTTGGGGCAACTCAGCAGGAAGCTGTGGGCCACAGCTGAGCAACTGAGGCCCCTGGATCCTGGATCAACAAGCTGATGGCTCAGCAGGACAGTGGCCAAACCAACCTGCACCAGCCGAGAGGGCAGGTTGCCAGCTAGAGAGTCACCCACAGGACAGGTGCAACCACTCCTACTGATCCCAGCACATGCTGCAAGCAAGCCTAGGGTAGTGAGAAATCCACAAGCCATAGAGGCATCAGTGTGGAAAGCCAGTGATACAGCCCCTATACACCAGCACAAGAAGCTTGAAACAGGGACCCTGGTGCCCCCAGAGGAGACCTCAACTTAAAAAAAGAAAAAAAGCTGCAATATGAGTAAGAAACAAAAAAGAGCTCTTACCATTGAGAGCTTCTATATTCACGAGGAAGAGGCAAACACAAACTCAGATGAGGACAATACTCTCAAATTGCCTACATGTAAAGCCTCAAGAGGGAAGATGGATTGTTCTCAAGAACAAAAAGCCTTCTGGGAAGAGCTCAACAAGGATTTTAAAAATCAATTGAAAAAAATCAATTGAGAGAGGTAGAAGAAAAAATGGGAAGAGAGCTCAAAAAGGATTTTCAAAGTCAATTGAGAGAGGTATGTGGTAAAAAGTTTTAACAGTCAGTTAGTGATAATGGAGAGACGCCAGTTTTTCTTTAAGGACCACCCTTTCAGGGAGTTAGACTCGGCCTGGCTCGCGGTTAGCAGCAGCACGCGCTTGACACGGTCTCTCTCTCTCTCCCCAAAGTTGGCCTTGGATTTTGGTGAGTTTTATACAGAATATAGACTAAGCTTAGACTTAAGACTATTTGTTTTGTATTTCTACTTTCCTATCCCTCTAATCAACATCACCTGGTAACTACCATACAATAAAAGCTCTAACTAGAAAACCAGAAGCTTCTTCCATTTACTAGTCTAGGAGATAAATTAAGGGAAAGGTTAAAGAGGGGAGATTTATGATCTAATATCCAATTTTAAATCTCACAGGTAGAAGAAAAATGGGGAGAGAAATGAGAGCAACACAAGAAAATTGTGAAAAAAGAATCAGCAGCTTGCAAAAGGAAGCACAAAGATTGACTGAAGAAAACAATTCCTTAAAAAATTCATCTGGCCAAATGAAAAAAAAGGTACATAATCTCACTGAAGAAAACAATGCCTTAAAAATTAAAATTGGACATTTGGAAGATAATGTCTCCATTAAACACCAAGAATCAGTCAAACAGAATAAAAAAATGAAAAAATAGAAGAAAATATGAAACACCTCATTGGAAGAACAACTGGCCTAGAAAACAGATCCAGGAGAGATAATTTGAGAATTATTGTCTTTGATGTGATGAAATAAAGAAAATAAAGGGGCTAAAAAGGGAGTTTATGGGGAGAAGAAGAAAGGGGAGGTTGAATGCGGTGAATTACATCATATAAAGAGGTGAAAAAAACCTATTACAATAGAGGGAAAGAAAGGAGGGGTGAACATTGTTTCAACCCTACTCTCACTAAATTTGATTCAAAGAGGTAATAACATATACATTCATTTGGATAAAGAAACTTAGCAGATTCTTTAGGGAAGTAAAAGGGTAAGGGGGAAGAAGGGACTGATAGAAGGGAGGGCAGAAACAAGGGAGAAAAGGGTAAAGAAAAGAGACGGGGGTGCTAAAAAGGGAGGGTAGATTGGGGGAGGCAGGGGTAAGAAGCAAAAGGTTGGTGAGGAGGAATAGGGTGAAAGAAGGGTGGAAACTACAAAGGGGGTAAATAGAATGGATGGGAATAGACAGTAATAATAACTGTGAATGTGAATGGGAGGAACTCTGCCATAAAGCGGAAGCAAATAGCAAAGTGGATTAAAAAACCAGAATCCTACTATATGCTGACATTTGTAGCAGAGAGATACACAAAGAGTAAAGGTAAAAGGTTGGAGCAGAATATATCATGCATCCACTAAATTAAAAAAAGCTGGGGTAGTGATCTTTATCTCAGACAAAGAAAGGCAACAATAGATCTAATTAAAAGATATAAGAAAAGAAACTACATCTTGCTAAAAAGTATTATATATAATGAAGTAATATCAATATTAAACATGTATGCGTCAAGTGCTATAGCATCCAAATTCTTAGAGGAGAAGTTAAATGAGTTACAAGAGGAAATAGACAGTAAGACTATATTAGTGGGGGATCTGAATCTTCCCCTCTCAGAATTAGATAAATCTAGCCACAAAATAAATAAGAAAGAAGTGAAAGAGGTGAATAGAATGTTAGAAAAGTTAGACATGATAGATGTCTGGAGAAAATTGAATGGGGATAGAAAGGAATAGACCTTTTTCCCAGCAGTATATGGCACATTTTCAAAAATTGACCATGTATTAGGGCACAAAAACTTGATAGTCAAATGTAGAAAGGCAAAGATAGTAAATGCATCCTTCTCAGATCATGATGCAATAAAAATAACATGTAATAAAGAGTTATGGAAAGGGAGACTGAAAATCATTGGAAATGAAATAATTTCATTCTAAATTATTAGTGGATCAAACAACACATCATAGAATCAATCAATAACTTCATTCAAGACAATGTTAATAATGAGACAACATACCGAAATCTATGGGATAAAGCCAAAGCAGTGCTTAGGGGAAATTTTATATCTCTAACTGCTTACATCAATAAAAAAGAGCAAGAGGAGATCAATGAAATGGGCATACAACTTAAAAAGCTAGAAAAAGAACAAATTACAAATCCCCAATTAAATACTAATTTAGAAATCCTGAAAATTAAAGGAGAATTTAATAAAATTGAAAGCAAGAAAACTACAGAATTAATGAATAAAACTAAGAGCTGGTTTTATGAAAAAAAACAATAAAATAGATAAACCATTGGTTAATTTGATTTAAAAAAAAGAAAGAAGAAAAACAAATTGCCAGTATCAAAAATGAAAGGGGTGATTTTGCCAACAATGAAGTGGAAATTAAAGTAATAATTAGGAACTATATTGCCCAACTGTATGCCAATAAATTTAACAATCTAAAGGAAATGATAAAATATTTACAAAAATACAAATTGCCCAGGTTAACTGAAGAGGAAATAAGATCCTTAAATAAGCCCATATTAGAAAAAGAAATTGAACAAGCCATTAATGAACTCCCTAAGAAAAAATCCCCAGGGCCACATGGGTTTACAAGTGAATTCTACCAAACATTTAAAGAACAATTAATTCCAATATTCTACAAATTATTTGGAAAAATATGTGAAGAAAGAGTTCTACCAAATTCATTATATGACAGAAATATGGTGATGATACCAAAACCAGGCAGACCCAAAACAGAGAAAGGAAATTATAGACCAATTTCCCTAATGAATATTGGTGCTAAAATCTTAAATAAGATATTAGCAAGGAGATCACAGCAAGTGATCACCAGGATAATACACTATGACCAGATGGGATTTATACCAGGAATGCAGGGCTGGTTCAACATCCGGAAAACTATTAACATAATCAACCACATCAATAAGAAAACTAACCAAAATCATATGATTATCTCAATAGATTCAGAGAAAGCTTTTGACAAAATAAAGCACCCATTCCTAATAAAAATGCTAGAGAGCTTAGGAATAGGTGGAGCTTTCCTTAAAAGAGTAAGCAGTATCTACTTAAAACCATCAGCAAGCATTATATGAAAAGGAGATAACTTAGAGGCCTTCCCAATAAGATCAGGGGTGAAACAGAGATGTCCATTATCATCTCTATTATTTAAAATTGTACTAGAAATGTTAGCATTAGCAATCAGAGAAGAAAAAGGAATTAAAGCAATTGGAATAGTCAAGGAGGAAACAAAATTATCACTCTTTGCAGATGATATCATGGTATACTTAGAGAATCCTAGAGAATCAACTCAAAAATTACTTGAAACAATTAACAACTTTGACAAAGTAGCAGGATATAAAATAAATCCACATAAATCGTCATCATTTCTATACGTGACCAACAAAGTCCAGCAGCAAGAGATAGTAAGAGAAATTCCATTTAAAGTTATTGTAGATAAAATAAAATATTTGGGAGTCTACTTGCCAAGACAAACCCAGAAATTCTATGAACACAACTACAAAACACTTTTCATACAAATCAAATCAGATCTAAATAATTAGAAAAATATCAATTGCTCATGGATAGGTCGAGCTCATGTAATAAAAATGACAATTCTACCTAAATTAGTTTACTTATTCAGTGCCATAACAATCAGAGTACATAAAATTTATTTTATAGAGCTAGAAAAAAACAATAACAAAATTCATCTGGAAAAACAAAAGGTCAAGAATATCAAGGGAAATAATGAAAAAAAAATGCATAGGAAGTTGTGTTAGCTGTACCAAATCTGAAACTCTACTATAAAGCAGCAGTCATCAAAACTATGTGGTACTGGCTAAGAAATAGAGTGGAGGATCAATGGAATAGGCTAGGCATAGGAGACACAATAGTAATGACTTTAGTAATGTACTGTTTGATAAACCCAAAGACTCCTGCTTCTGGGACAGGAATACAATATTTGAAAAAAAAAAACTGCTGGGAAAATTGGAAGAGAGTATGGCAGAAATTAGCCATAGAACAACATCTTACACCTTTTACTAAAAATAAGGTCAAAATGGGTATATGATTTAGACGTAAAAGGTAATACCATAGATAAATTAGGAGAGGAAGGGATAATTTACCTCTCAGATCTTTGGAAAGGAGAACAGTTTATGACCAAACAAGAGATAGAGAATATGAAATGCAAAATGGATGATTTTGATTACATTAAATTAAAAAGATTTTGTACAAACAGAAGCAATGCATCCAAAATTAGAAGGAAGGCAGAAAGCTGGGAAACAATTTTTATTGCCAGTACTTCTGATAAAGGCATCATTTCTAAAATATATAGGTAACTAAATTAAATTTATAAGAGTCCAAGTCATTCCCCAATTGAGAAATGGTCAAAGGATATGAACAGGCAGCTTTCTGATGAAGAAATCAATGCTATCTATTTCCATATGAAAAAGTGCTGTAAATCACTATTGATTAGACAGATGCAAATTAAAACAACTCAGATGTACCACCTGATACCTATCAGCTTGGCTAATATGACAAAAAAGGAAAATAATAAATGCTGGAGAAGCTGTGGAAAAATTGGAACACTAATGCTTTGTTCGTGGAGCTGTGAACTGATCCAACCATTCTGGAGAACAATTTGGAACTATGGCGAAAGGGCTATAAAGCTGTGCATACCCTTTGACCCAGCAATACACTATTAGTTCCTTTTTCCAAAGAGATCATAAAAAAAGGAACAGGACCCACATGTACAAAAATATTCATAGCTGCTCTTTTTGTGGTGGCAATGAATTGAAAATCGAGGGGTTACCCATCAATTGGAGAATGGCCCAACAAGTTGTGGTATATGAATGTAATGTAATTCTATTGTGCTGTAAGAAACAACGAGCAGGAGGAGTTCAGAGAAACCTGGAAGGACGTGCATGAACTGATGCTGAGTGAGATGAGCAGAACCAGAAGAACATTATACACAGTATCATCAACATTATGTGTTGATCAACTGTGATAGACTAGATTCTTCTCACCAATATAATGGTACAAGAAAGTTCCAAAGGACTCATGATGGAAAAGGATCTCCAAATCCAGAAAAAAAAAAACAACTGTGGAATATGGATGCTGATTGAACAATACTATTTCTTTTGTCTTTGGTGCTGTTGTTTTTCTTTTTTGAGGTTTTTCCTTTTTGCTCTGATTCTTCTCTTATAACATGAGTAATGCAGAAATATGTTTAATGTTATATATATATATATATATATATATATATATATATATATATATATATATATATATATATATATATATATATATATATATATATATATATATATATATATATATATATATATATATATATATATATATATATATATATAACCTATATCAGATTTCCTGCTGTCTGGGGAGGGGAGGAAGGAGGGGAGGGAGGGAGAAAAATTTGAAATTGGAAATCTTGTAACAACAAATGTTGAAAACTATCTGTACATGTAACTGGAAAATAATAAAATATTTTATTTTTAAAATGAATAGAAAAAAAGAAATAAAAAGTATTGAGACCATAAAAAAAAGAATGAAGAAAAAGGGGCAGCTAGATGGCACAGTGAATAAAGCACCAGTCCTGGATTCAGGAAGACCTGAGTTCAAATCCAGCCTCAGACACTTGACACTTAGTAGATGTTTGACCCTGGGCAAGTCACTTAACCCCCATTGCCCCACAAAAAAAAGAATGAATGACAAAAAATAACACAGTTGAAAATGACCATAGAAATCTAAAGATCGATAAATCAAAGATCCGAGGTTTGGGGACAGAACTCACTATCTAAAAAAAAAATACTGGGAAAACTAGAAAGCAGTTTTACAGAAACCATGTATAGACAAACATCTAACATCATATACCAAGATAAGGACAAAATGTATACATTATTTAAACATAAAGTGTGATATCAACAGCAAATTGGGGCAATTTGAAAAAGTTTACCTGTATTTTCTATTGATATGAGAAGATTTTATGACGAAACAAGAGATCAAGAGGATCACAGAAAATAAAATGGATAATTTTGATTACATTAAATCTAAAAGTTTTTTGCACAAAATCAATGCAGTCAAAATTAAAAAGAAAGCAGGAAAAAGGGGGAAGTTTTATGGCAATTTTCTTTAATAAATGCCTTATTTCTCATACACATAGAGAACTAAGTCAAATTTATGAGACTATTAGTCATTTTCCAAGTGATAATTGGTCAAAAGTTATGAACAGAAAATTTTCAGAACATGCTCTAAATTTTATTATTGATTAGAGAAATACAAAATGGAGTACTATTTCACAGTAATTGGTTAATATGAGAATAAAAGAAAAAGACAAATGTTGGAGGGGATATGGAAAAACTGGACCACTAATGCAGCGTGGGTGGTGTTGTGAACCAATCCAACTATGCTGGAGAGCAATTTGGAACTATGCCCAATAAGCTATAAAGCCATGCACATACTACTACTAAAGCCTATATTCTGAAGAGATCAAAGAAAAAGAAAAAAACATCTATTTTTACAAAAATATTTATAGCAACTCTTTTTCTGGTGGCTAAGAATTAGAAATCAAAGCAATACCCATCAATTGGAGAATGGTTAAACAAGCTGTGGTATATGATAGTGATGGAATATTACTGTGTTATAAAAATGACAGGCAAGATAATTTCAGAAAAAATTAGAAGGACATATATCAACTGATATAAAGTAACATGAACAGAACCATGAAAGTATTATACACAGTAACAGCAATTATTACAACAATGATCAGTTTTGAATGACTTTGATATTTTTTTCAATACAATGATGCAGGACAATTCCAAAGGACTTACAATCAAAGATGCTATGGAGTCTGAGTGCACATTGAAGCATGTCTTTTATGTTTATTAATCACTTAGTATATATCAGCCACTGTGTTAAGCCTCAAGGATAGAAATACAAAACAAGATAGTGCTTGCTTTCAGGGAGTTCATATTCTAATAAATGAGGCAACAAATGGAGGGGGGAGGATGTAGAGAAAGTGGTGGCCAAGGAATTGTGTATTTGAGGAAATAGGGCAAAAGGAAATGTTTTGCCAGAAACAATAATATGGGTGATGTGATTATGGTTCCCAGAAAAAGTAGATATGTAGGTAAGAAGGGGATGCAGAAAGGAAGAGAAATAGCAGGATGTACAGCTATACAGTAAATAGTTAGGTTGGATGCTGCATTGTTATGTCCTGTTGACCAGGCCAATTAGAGACAGAAAGGGAAGGAATGAAGGTAAAAAAGCTGAAATAAAATCACATCATCTCTAATGTGAATCTTTCACTGGGTCTGTAAGCTGATCAGAAATGTTCCTTTCATTCTTTTTCTCATAGAAGATAAAATAATTTTGAAGTTAAAAAAGATTGAAATCATTCAAATAAACATGATTTAGTCATCTCTGTGGGGCAAAATAAGAAGGTTAACAATCAAGAAATTGGTCTAAGTGAAATGTCTCTAGGTAAAATGAGAGAGAAGACCAAATATTTGTATTAATGCCTTTACAAAGTGTCAGAACATATACTTTGGTGCCTGGGAAGGTAATTTGTCTCAAATGTATGAACATATTTTACTTCACAGTTTATTTTGCTTCTCTTGCCTTTCTGTGGGAATGTGATACTCATGCCCACCCACAGACAGACTGTGGTATAAAAGCAGCTTATTCTGACAGTATTCAAATGTCTTGGGGGCAATGAAGATTGTCATGGGCTATTCCCAGAAGTCTACATTCTAATTCCCTAGGGCTACCACAATTGTCCTAGAAATCACAATACATAATAGTCTAATGGGAATTCCTGTTAACTGTCTACTGAAATTCTTCTTCCATTAAAAATCTCTTTGACAAGATTTTCAGAGGAAGGAAGGAAAGTAGGGAGGGAGGGAGAGAAGGATGGGAGAGGAAAGGATAGATAGGAAACAGGGAGAAAGGAAAAATCACTTCCTATCCTTAGAATATCTTTTTAAAGCTTATCCCCTTGAAACTTCATAATGTGGCTCTTTCCAGTGAAGGATTAGCCCTTTGGTCTGTGCTATTTTAGGTGAGCTTATTTAGCTATGTAAATATGACAGTAAAAAGAAATGAGATAATTATATAAAACCACTCACTTAGTTAACAGCTACTATAGATTATTTTCACAGAAGTATCCTCTAGAACTCTGCAGGGAATTTGTATCCTAATGGAATTTCACATCTACAATAAAAGACATTTGTGGTGTATCCCTGAAGAAAGCAATTTGGGGCTCTGTTCTTTGATCGTGAAGAGAAGCTAACTTCTAATAATATGGAAGGTAACCAAAAATCCAAATGTATACCTGTAAATTCTAAAGGGAGTACTGAAATAGGATTCTAAACTTCAATGTCTTTCAGGTAATAGATCCCATTCTCTTATCTCACCCTGCCTTAGTTTTCTTTCCTTGGACTCATTAACAAAAATTGTAAAATCTGAGAAACTATGAGTAATTATCGTAGGTAAGCCCTGGATTTAAATGATCTTTTACCTGATTACCAACTTTGAAATGAGGGACTGTGAGATATTCTCTTTGCCTTCTTTTAGCATCTGTTTGGATGCTACTATTGTAATGTGGGTTACAGAGTACATGTATAGAAATCCCTCGCCTACTTGCAGGAAACCATATGTTTGTGACTCAATACTGTGGGGGTTTATCACCTGGAGATGAGGAAGTCTGACATTTCCTATAATGTGTAACTATGAAGGTCTTGCACTTCCAGATAACAACCCAACCCCCTTATTGGCAACTAAGTAGGATGAAATAATGATTCAATGGATATTTAAAAAGGAAGTTATTGCAACCCTAATTTCTTCTCCTCCCCTTACAATGTGAACACCCTTGAGCTTCTCAAGTCTGCTTCCCTTTGCATCCTGACACATGGATACAGGGGTGGACAAAGATCAGCTTTCCTCCATCCATCACTGTATGTCTGCAACCTACAAGGTTTGACCATGGAAAGGCAAAGGTTCAGAGAGGGCAGACAGGTGGAACCACTTCCTTTTTGAAAGTAAGTCTAGTAGGTTAATCATCTATTTTGGCTCATTGTCCAGTAAAGAGGTTGCTACCTTATCTCAAAGTGCAAGTGTTTCAATAATAAATCTGACATGGTCAGAAGCAGCAGACTTCATTATCTTAAAGAACCAAACCCTTATTGCAGTGAGGTATGACAGAAGCCAACTTGAACCAGATTACTAGAGATGATTATTAAACATTGAGTGTGAGCATGTATACTTCAGATCAGAGATGCTATAAATCATGGCTTGATTTATTGTTTTGTTGATTGCCTAGAGTTAAGAAAGTATTAATAATTATTAGATCTAAAAGTGTATTGTCTGGTAGTCTTCCATCTCACCAGGAGGGAGAAAGTTGATGATTTTCACCTATTCCAGGCTGTGTGAGCAGGCAAGGATCTAGATGGTTTGGGCTATACCCCAGGTTATGGTAGGGGATGAGGAAAATGAAGGTGAAAGAATGCCTCTGGTAGTGGGAATGCCTGCCTGAATGGGTTCTGGGAGATCCTGAAATGGAGAAAGGGCAAAGAGGAAAGGCAAGGTGGAAAGGATACCAACAATGATAGCAACTGTTCTTGTCCCCTTGCTCTCCTGGAAGGGTTTGGGTGGCCAGAGACCAAGGAACTGAGTGAATTGATTGTGTGTGGGGTGTTATAGGTGCCCTTCCCACTACTTGTTAAGGTTATAAAATTTATAGAAGGCAGAAGAATAATATAGAAGGAATAGCTACAGAGTATGGATGTTACAAAAAAAGATCTTGATAAACTAGAATGTTATGCTACATCTAAAAATGAAATTAAATAGGAATTAATTTAACAGGAAGGCACTGCTAAACAAAAGTTCATCTAAAAAGATCTGAGATTCAATGTACTACAAGCTCAGTACATATCAGTAATGTAATATGACTGTTAAGATAACTAGTAGGATCTTGGATTGCATTAAGGAAAGAATTGATCACGACTAGGAAGGTCACAGTACTACTATAGTCAATAGTGTTCAGACCATTTTTGAAGTGTTATTTTAAGGTCTTGGCAGCACATTTAAAGATGAGCATTGGGGGCAGCTAGGTGGCACAGTGGATAAAGTACTGGCCCTAGTTACAGGAGGACCTGAGTTCAAATCTGACCTCAGACACTTGACACTTACTAGCTGTGTGACCCTGGGCAAGTCACTTAAGCCTCATTGACCCACCAAAATAAACAAACAAACAAACAAATAAATAAATAAATAAATAAATAATTTTAAAGATTAATATTGATAAGTTGGTGTGCAGCCAAAAGGGCAACCAGGATATTGGAGGGCTTGAGATTATACCATATGCGGACTGTTTGAAATAAATGAGAATATTTAGGTGGGAGAAGAATGTATGAAGAGGACCTAATTACATCACAATGTCAGGGTCAACATGTAGTGTGTTTGACATGGGGTTTAGGACATACCAAGAATTAAGGGACTACTAAAGTTTAAACAGGCCAACTAAATAGTAGGACAGACACACCTAAGAAGTAAGGGGAGATAAAATTCTATATCAGGAAAGTCAGTTATGTGTGGCTACTACCTGAGCTAATACATGGTCTTGCTAAAAGCTACTATAGATAATGAATTACTATCAATACTAAATATGTATGTGCCAAGTGGCATAGCATCCAAATTCTTAGAGAAGTCAAATGAGTTACAAGATGAAATAGACAGCAAAACTATACAAGTGGGGATCTGAATCTTCCCCTCTCAGAATTAGATAAATCTAGCCACAAAATAAATAATAAAGTAGTTAAAGAGGTGAATAGAATGTTAGAAAAGTTAGACATGATAGATGTCTGGAGAAAATTGAATGGGGATATGAAAGGAATATACCTTTTTCTCAGCAGTACATGGTACATTTTCAAAAATTGACCATGTATTAGGGCACAAAAACCTCATAGTCAAATGTAGAAAAGCAGAAATAGTAAATTCATCCTTTTCAGATCAGGATGCAATAAAAATTACATGTAATAAAACAAATGGGGATAAGGTAGAGATATTCTCAATAAGATCGGGGTGAAACAAAGATCTTCATTATCACCTCTGTTATTTAATATTGTATTAGAAATGTTAGCTTTAGCAATCAGGGAAGAAAAAGGAATTAAAAGAATGAGAATAGGCAAGGAGGAAACAAAACTATCACTCTTTGCAGATGATGTGATGGTATACTTAGGGAATCCTAGAAAATCAGCTAAAAAAACTACTTGAAACCATAAACAACTTTAGCAAAGTTGCAGGATATAAAATAAGTCCCCATAAATCATCAGCATTTCTACACATGGCTAGCAAAGCTCAGCAACAAGTGATAGAAAGAGAAATTCCATTTAAAGTAAATGTAGACAATGCAAAATATTCTGGAGTCTACCTGCCAAGACAAACCCCGGAAGCCAAGAACTCAATTACAAAACAGTTTACACACAAATAAAATCAGACCTAAATAATGGGGAAAATATCAGTTGCTCATGGATAGGCCAAGCTAATATAATAAAAATGACAATTCTACCTAAATTAATTTATTTATTCACTGCCATACCAATCCAACTATCTAAAAATTATTTTATAGAGCTAGAAAAAATAATTTGAAAATTCATCTGAAGAAGAAAAGGTCAAAAATATCAAGGGAACTAATGAAAAAAGTGTACAGGAAGGTGGGTTAGCTATAGCAAATCTGAAACTATACTATAAAGCAGCAGTCATCAAAACTATTTGGTACTGGCTAAGAAATAGAGTTGTGGAGGGAAGGGAGTGGAGGAGAAAAATTTGGAACTAAAAATCTTATAGAAACAAATGTTGAAAAGTATTTTTATATGCAACTGGAAAAATAATAAAATATTTTTATGACTAAAAAAACTTTCTAAAACAATTCAAATCTAAATGGATGCAGTTTCCTGGCATGGTGATGGCATATTTTCTAGGTTTCACAGACATAAAACAATGAGGTCAGCATAACAGCTCTCTTGACCTTTAGTTCAGTAAGCAGTCTAATACCTCTCTTCTCCTACGCTTTCCATTGGAGCCTCCCAAACACTAAGCTTGCTCTGGCAATATGTTCATGAACCTCATTATCAATATGTACATTCCTGGAAAGTATACTGCCAAGATAAGTGAACGTATCCACTGCATTCAAAATTTCTCCATTTGTTATAACTGATGTTTCCACATATGGATGGTGAGTTGCTGGCTGGTAGTGAACCTATGTTTTCCTGGTGTTAATTGTTAGACTGAAATTCGTACGAGCAACAGAAAATCAATCCATGCCTCAACTTCAGAGGTTGCATTGAGTGCACAACAATTTGTGAACAACAACAAAAAAATCATGCCTCATCTCTCCCTCCACATTTGTCTTGGCTTGTAGTCTTTTCAGTTTAAATAATTTACCACAATTAAGTAGCTGACCTTGATGTCATGTTCATCCTCATTGAAGGCATGTGATAACATTACTGAAACGATCATGTAAAAAGCATGGGGACATATTCACAGAATTGCTTCACTCCATTGGTGACTGGGAAAGGGCAAGAGCATTGTCCATTATCCAGAAACTATCATGCTTTCATGAAATTGACATGCAATACTGATGAACTTCTCAGGGCACCCTAATTTGGACATAATTTTCCATAAGCCCTTATGACTGAAAGTTTCAAAGGCCTTGGTGAGATCAATGAATGATATCTATAGACCTCTGCTCTGCTCCAGGCATTTCTCCTTGAGTTGTTGAAGAGCAAATACCTTATTCATTGCTCCTTGGCCCTTTGTGAAGCAACACTGACTCTCATGTAGATGATCATGTTCCAGATAAAGGATGTACAAAATTTATTCAGATAACTTATTTCTAGAAATTCAGCTGTAAGAGAAGAAATATAAGAATTTACTTTAGGAAGTGGCGGGGACAGGTAAAGTTTTTATAAGGGGGGTATCTGCACATGTTTGTAAGCAGGCAAATAAAATTGAATATGGAAGACAAATAAAGGAAAAGAGAGGAAGGAGGAGAGAAAATATGTCAATAAACTAATCCAGAGAAAATGGGATGGAATTAATAGCATAGGTAAAGGGACTGGTATTGGTGATAACAAGTGCCACCCCTTACTCAGAGAATAGAACAAGGGAAAAGGAAAAGGGGGATGATGATGATGGAGCTTGAGGTCTGAAAACAAAGAAGAAAAGGCTCACAATATATGTACTGGGTTTTCCCAGGAATGGAATTGTTTAGTTCCTCTTCTGTGGGAAAATGAAAGGCTGTGGTCTAAAGCATAGGTCCTTAACCTGGGTTTTGTGGATCTTTTGAAGTATATTTTGAGAACTGTATTTCAATATAATGGTTCCCTTTATAAGATTATGTATTTCATTTTATGCATTTAAAAATCATTATTCTGAAAAGGGGTCAATAAGCTTTCTCAAACTCCCAAAGCAGTCCACAACATACATACATACAGAGGTTAAGAAACCCTGTCTAATGAGTTTAATGGACAGAACAAAAACTTGGAAACAGATGCCTCAGGTTATGTGATAGTCAATTAGAGAAAAGTGAGACAATTGGTATGCATTAATAAGAGCACAGATGAGATCAGAAAACATGATCTCTAGTGGACCCCATGTTTGTGACTTCCTCTGGTGGTATTAAGAATTATGTAAGAACAGAAAAGGCAGATGTTAGGAATAACCCACAGTCAGGCTTTGTCAAGTCTTAGCAATAGGATACATTTATGTGAGGTATAAAATGGAGTGATTCTGAGACATCTGAACACTACACTGAAAGGAAACTATGAGGACAGAAGAAGGAAGTGGCTCTTCAAGGATTAAGGTATCAAGGGGGATTATATGTGTTTGTGTTGTTGGTTTAAAAATTAAAACCCAGAAGTTCATTGCTGCCAATGTCATTCACAAAGACACATCACACAGACTGAGAAGTTTAGCCTGGAGATAAGATATCAGAAGAAATACACACTGGAAATGTGAAAATCAGAGGTCTATTGCAGCAAAGGAAGTCAGGGTAATGTTTAATTTAATTTATTTCAACAAACATTTGTTAAATGCTTAACATGATCAAGGAACTGTGCAATTCATTTGGGGATATAAAGAAAAAACAAATCAAAAAAAGCATTCCTGGTCTCTATCTTGAGCACAGATATATAAATACAAAGTCTTGAAGGAAGGTATGAATTTCAAGATGTAGGGGTTAAGAGAAAGATTATTCTAGCTATAGAGGAGAGCCTTTATAAAAGTCATAGAGGTAAGAGATAGAATGTTGTACATTGGGTGAAAATTGAGGTGAAAAATGCAGAACATAGGGACTTGGGATGTGCACTTAAGCTAGATCCAGAAATACACTGAATAATTCCTGTCTTCCTTACTATTTTCTTCCATGATCAAAAGAGCATGAGTTCTTTCAAATAATCTGGACACAGATGACTTAGATAAATTACACAGGAGAAATGATGGGTAGATGAATTACATTTTGTCTATGTTTAGGTCCCAGGGTTACCAAGGTATAACTGTACAACTGAGGAAGATCCCAGGCATGGCACAAACAATGATTCTTAGGACCAAAACTGACCCCTGACCCCAGCTTCACATGTATATGTAGTCCATTCTCTCCATGGTTCTACTTTTAGAATCATATAGTAGACTTCTTATAGGTAGCCAGGTCCACAGATATATTAGACAAACTTGAAAATCCCTTCTAGTTTTCATTTTGGTATTGTTCTAAGTACCATGTTTGAACTCTCCCATAAAATTCAACATAATACTAGTTTGAAAAGCAAATTTGGTTATAATGGCTGCCAAGAGATCAGTTTCTCCTTTCTGTATTTTGGCCAGGGAATTAGTTCTAGGCTCTTAATAAATTAGTCAATAGGAAAAGGAGTCCAACATATATCCCAATAAAATGGCTAATCCTTCCCTTTTCCCATAATAGTTTGAGGATAGAAAACCACTTTCATTGACGTTAGTTCTCAAAATATGAAGGGGGAACTCAGGGGACAAGTTTCAGAGGAGAATAGATAGACAGTGCTGACAGCAAGAAAAAAAATACACACACATACACACATATATACATATATACACACATATGCATATTATACATATACATATATAGTATATATGTATACATATATGTGTATATATAAATGTATACACACATATTCTCCATTAGCCATTCTCTTTCCTATTGGGAGATGCTAGTTATTCAGTATCTTATAACATTTCTCCAATGATCACAGAAGAAATAGTACCTAATTGGTATACATGAACAAAGCAAGATGCAGATAAAACAGAGTAAAAGAAAGCCATGAAAAGTACTTCTAAACACTTTTTTTTTATATGGGGCAATGAGGGGTAAGTGACTTGCCCAGTGTCACACAGCTAGTAAGTGTCAAGTGTCTGAGGCTGGATTTTGAACTCAGGTCCTCCTGAATCCAGGGTCTGTGCTTTATTCACTGTGCCACCTAGCTGCCCTCTAAACCCTTTTAAAATTAGTTCAATTCACTATCATTTTTTTATGCTGAAAGAACTGTGACACTTATGATATCATTCTCCACTAACCATCCCATAAGTAAGGAAGTCACGCTCTGAGAACATCATTGAAGGACTGATATAGTGTGACAGAAAGGGCATAAAATTTAAAAGCATTGGATTTCACAAGATCACAGGTTTGGAGTTGGATGGGAAATTAGAGGCAATCAATTCCAATACCCTCATTTTACAGATAAGAAACCTGAGTCCCAATGAGGTTAAGTGATTTGTCTAGGATCACATCATACTATGATTTCAAAGATCCCTTTCAGCTCTAATTCCTATAAGCATAAAGGACTTTATAGTTTATCTTCAGGAATTTCATTTCACAAAAAACCAAGGCACAAGAAGCTTGAACAATTTGACTGAAGTCATGTTGTTAAAGTAGAGACACAGTTAAATTAGGATATATGCCCAGGGCCCCTAGATCAAGGTTTTATGTTTTTGTTTTTTGTGGTCTTTTTAAACTAAATTGCAATCCCTCCCTCTAAAAGCTTTCAGTTTCATGCCATATGTTAATAACATTATGAACTATGATAAAATTTTTGTTACTGATATAAATAATACTTCATATGTATATTTGGAGGGAATACCATAGTAGACAGCTGTTAATACACTATTAGTAATGCTATGATGGCAGGTGGTAATCATTTTAATGTCACCTCCATGGGATGTCCCTGGAACACTGAACCTAGGACAGGTGTACCTTGCCCAGCACTTCTAATGCCATTGAAAGAAGAAAAATAGCCAAGACCAGCCAAGATTGAGGAGTAGGAAGAAGCAGCAAAGCCAAGTTCCCCCAACAACTACATCAACAATGATCTAATAACAAAGAACTGAGTAGCAGTTGGGAAATCAAATGAGAATCTATCTTAGTTCATCTTTCCAGTTCCAAATCACAAATATGACCTATAGGCAAATGAAGAGGGCAGAAAGTGTGGGAAAATGATAGGATTGGATTATGGACTCACTATCCAGAGCATTTAATTAGGGCAAGAATTCTATACACCCAGAACTGAATTTGAACCCAATACCAGTCCAGCCCAAGAGCTCAGGATTTGAAACATGACTCTGAACGTGGTGATCATTGTCTCAGTCCCTCTCCCAGGAAAGCATTGCATAGGAATCTTTCAAAGGAGCTGAGTTCACAGACTCAGTCTCAAAAGAGCTCCCAAGTAGGCTAACAATACCAGATTGTACAGAATAGATTTCTGAAAGAATGACCAAATCAAACACAAAACGAAATTAAACGATTAAGAGCCAAGATAGGACCAGATGAAAAAGACAAACCCAGAAAAGGAAAATAACTCCAAAGCACTTATAAGTTAACCTTCAAAGAACAGATATCTATGAAATCAATGATAGTGTCTGAGACTGGATTTGAACTCAGGTCTTCCTGGGCCCAGACATGGCACTCTATGCACTATACCACCTACCTGCCTGACCTAGATTCTTAAAGGGGATCAAATATTTTTGTTATTCATTTTAAATATATCAAACAATTTTCAGAACTCTAATAGTGAGATCATGAGAATAGTTGTGTTTTCTCTTTTCTTTCTTTTTTTTTTTTTTTAGTGAGGCAATTGGGGTTAAGTGACTTGCCCAGGGTCACACAGCTAGTAAGTGTTAAGTGTCTGAGGTTGAATTTGACTCCAGGGCCGGTGCTCTATCCACTGCGCCACCTAGCTGCCCAATAGTTGCATTTTTAAAAACTGTTAGCAATTTAATTATTTTATTTTTGCATTGGTCAAACTTCTAGGATCCAAAGACAAATTCTGGCAACATTCTCATGAAACTCTCTCCCCTCCTATAATATTAATGAATTTCTCAGCTGTTCTGTATACCTTCACTTAATGAATGATAGAAAGTAGAAAATAATAAAAAGTCATCAATTGCTAACTCTAGTTAGTAAAATCTAGTTAGTATCTACTCTATTAATATTCACTTTCTTGGAAAAATCATCTGTATCCATGACCAATTTTTGTGACAGTGATGAAAAGGGAATATATTTATTTATTTTCTCTTATTACCATTTTTATAAATATTGAGTCTAGTAGTCCTACCAAGAGCTTAAATTACTTCCATGTGATAATGAAGCATTAGAGTTTGGTCTTGGTGGGAAACTTAATATCTGTTCAAAATTGTTTTGTGATATTTAGAAAATTGGCTCCTATCCTTCAAATGGATATAATTTAGAATGCAAATATTAAGAATGTTGTTTTACTTCTTGAGTTATACTTATTTAAAATCTGGTGCTCGAGTATTTCAGAGGATCTAGGTTCAAATCTGAGCTTTGGTACTTATTATATACCTGGGAAGCCTTGAGGAAATCACCTCTCTCTTTGTTTCCTCATTTGTAAAATAAGAATGAAAATTGATTCTCTGGCTCCTTTCAGCATTACATATTTTCTCTTAGGGATGATAACACAACACACATTTTTAAGTTGTTCATAAAACAAGAAAGACAGGAGTCCATTTTTCTTTAGAAAAAAAAAGATTTATGTTTTTCTCAAGAAGGATAAATGAATAAGAAGGCATAGCCAGTCGATCAATGCCTTCACTGACCTGGTGGTCATCTTGTCTTTCTCCACGAAAGACAACCATTCTTGTTTCTGACAAAGCATCACAGTTTTCAGCCTGCAGCAAGGCTTAGACATGGTTTCAAAGTTGTTCAAGATACATCTGAGTTTCCCAGAGGGACTAGAACATCCCATACATATGTACTTAGCAGCTGCCACTAACCACAGAACTATTAGCCGCCATGGAGTAGTCATTGACATTCAAGGAAAAAATGAAGGGCTTGAAAGGCTTAGTGCAAGCCAGCAAATGGCTAGCTCAGTGGAGCAGGGGCTAAATTGTTTCTCATAAAGAAAATGGGATTCAATGCTTCTGAGGCCTTCACTCCACCATCTTTCATTCAGTTCATATAAATTCAACCGGAATTTGAGGTGGTAAATGGTGAGTTCAACCAGGCCAATATTTAGAAGTAGTCACTCATGCAGGGCTTCAAAGCAGGAAATCCTGCTCATAGAGCTGACTATGTATCTGAAGGTAAACTACAAAACTCTCTATTTTCAATAAACAAAGGATTCTACTACCACTTAAATATACAACATGTGGAAAGAAAAAAAATTGTCAGAGAGAGAGAGGGAGGGAGGGAGAGGGCAAGCGAGGAAAGAGAGAGAGAGAGAGAGAGAGAGAGAGAGAGAGAGAGAGAGAGAGAGAGAGAGAATGTGAACCAATAAATAGCAAATTGGTTAATTTAGAGCAATAATTAAAGAGAATAATTACAGAAAGTTGACCTGGATACAACTTCTATGGAGGGAACTAGTTCAAGAAGCTTCTGGTTGTGGAAACGAAAGGATATAGGGAAAGTAGATCAACTGTCTCAGTGTGAAGGGGATGGAGTTGAGGCAGCAGGCTGATATGGGACATGTGTCTCCTACTGGCTAAATAGGTTATGTTGTAAGTTTGTTGGGGATAGGTACTATTTTAAAGATATCTTTGAACACTCAATCCATAATACAGTGACTGGCTTATAATATGCACTTAATAGTTGCTTACTGATTGATTAACCCCACAAGAACAAGAGACTCAGAAAATGGAAATTGGGTGGCAGTAAACTCTTAATTGTGACTTATTTGTGAAAGTTTAACAAATTTATTCAAATAAGTACGCATTTATTAAGCAACTACTATCTGCTAGGCACTATGCTAAGTGCTGAGAATATGAAGAAAGACAAGGAAACAGTCCCTGTTCTTGAGGTGCTCACAGTCTGTGTTATCATTTTACTATTTATAACCTGCAACTACTCATACTATTGTAAAATGATTTCTTATACTCTAAAATTATAAGAATGTTACAATTTAGATGGTTTATGCTAGAGGAAGAGTGATGGAGAGAATAAAAGAGAAGGGTTCCGTGTCCAAGACTGTAGGTTAAAGAACAGAATGCTGGACCCTTGGTCTGAGGCAGTTTCCTAGAACAGCATTAAATGCAGGAAATATCCGTAGGGGCATCCCTGTTATTTCATCCTAATGCACATTTAGAAACCAGCATTGTTAACACCTTCTTCCAAAACTGAACATGCGTCTAAATTTGGTTAAGTTGATCAAACAAGTATTCTTTTAAAGTTCACAGGGTTTTTTTCTTTTTTATTCCAACAAGTATTAAAGCACGTACTATGTGCCAGGCCCTAAGCCAAGGACTGATGATAGAAAGACAAGATCAAAACAGTCTGAGTCCTCAAGGAATTTAAATTCCTCTGATATGAAAGGTGGCAATTTTCCCTAGAAATTAAGGCATATGATTCCACTAAAGCCTTCATTATCACTTCCAGCCATGCTGTCTCCACTGAACTTCACCTTACTATGCCAGGAAATTGGATTCCAGTCTTGAAGTCACTCTAGACTTTGGGAGTTCAGCTTTTGCCTTGTCTTGCGCACTGGCTGTTATGCCTAGCACTTCTCATACTTCACATACCCCACTCCTTCCAGTTCTTTTTTATGTGTTGTCATCCCCCTTTGGAATGTAACTTTTTTGTGGGCAAAGATTTGTTCATATTTGTAGCCCCAGCATGAAGCACAATGCCTGGCCCATATTAAACACTTAATGAGTGTCCTATCTGTCTGTCTATCTATCTATCTCTACATATTTTTTTCGATGCATCTATCCACCTGTCCATCTATCATTTATTATCTATACTGTACTTAGCATAATGCTTGGTACATAGTAGGTGATTAATAAATGCTTATTTGTTAATATACCATGTATTTTATCTATCATCTATTTTATGTTATCTATCTCCTCTCAATCTGCATCATGCAGTGGAAGTGACCCTGTATTACAAAGACTAGGCTAGATGACCATAGACTCTGAAAGCTTCCATAAGCAGTAAAGGATCTGAGTTATGACTGTATTATAGTGAATATCTGTCATCTCTCAACCCCCACCACCAGCCTAACTCAATTTGGAAAAGTTTACCAGAGAGCAGGGAAACAATGATTGATTTTCATTACAACAATTCATAACTAGCACCTCTTATGATGAAGAGGGTGTAACAATTGGAATGACGCCACTTGCTGGAGAGCTACTGTAGGAAAGCTCTGCCATGAGGAGAAGGCATCTAAGGGAAAGCCATGTGGTCAAGGTCCTTGGCGTCCGGAAGTAAAGTGACGTTTGCTTGTGGGTACTGTCTATCAAGGCTACCAGCCAATCAACTTGAGGAGCCTCCCATTTCTAGGAGGAGGACACAAAGTAGGAAGTGGATGCTGGCAGAGGGCTTTTTCCTTTTTGGTTCCTGACATCACCATGGCAGGTCAGATGATGGGGTCTCTTAGAAATAGTTATATTTTTACCTTTCTCTCTGATCCTAATGCTCTTTAATAAATACTTAAACACTTAAATACTCTTGCTAAAGCTTATGATTTATTGGTGACCACTCATTAGATTTTAGATAGTATAGCTAGAATTTTAGCCCCTTACAAGGGATCGCAATTTGCTTTGGAGAAAGGAGTAGTTACAAATTCTTAGGACTTTGGGTCATATGAGTAAATCTAAAATATATTCATAATTCTACTGACTAATCTATACCTTTTCAGCCTTTGTGGCTTTTGTCCATATCCTCCCATTAATCTAACTATCATCCTAGGAGTCTTCCCCTTAGATGTCACTGCATCACAAAAGTTGTGCATAAGTTATCCCTCACCCTTGCTACATCATTGACCCAGCTTTTTGTCTAGTCTAGTAAAAAAAATTTATACTAAATTTATATCAAATGGAAAAGGAGAAGGATTCATCCTTTGATTTCATTGATATAGAGAATTGCCAGATTACAAAAGGAATATCCCTTTACCACTACTGGTGAGTATGTTCTCTGGAATTTATATTCTTAGAGTTGCCTAGAGCACTAGTGTTTAAACAATTTGTCTAGGGTCACATCGAAAATATAAAACAGAGGGTGACAACCTCAAACCAGGGTTTGTTGATTCCAAGGACATCTCTCTATTCACTATGCAATGCTGCCTCTGGTCATCAAATAGATGGACCAGAAAATTTCCAATTCTTCAACTCAATTCCTACAGCATGGAACTAGATTGTGTGTGTGTGTGTGAGAAAGAGTGTACACACACACACACACACACACACACACACACACACACACACACACACACAGCTAGTTCCACACTGTAGAAATTAGGTTATGGTTAGGGATGGTTATGGTTATGTTAGGTTAGGTTAGCTTAGGTATGGTTAGGTATGGTGAGGTTATGGTTACATTTTAGTTAGGTTATGGTATTGTTAGGTTAGGTTAGATTAGGTTACTTAAGGTTAGGTTAAGTTAGGTATTAATTTATATATATAACTGTATATATATATATAACTTTATATATATAATATATATAATATATATTTTATATATTATATATATATATATATATGCTAAGTTGTTGATGTTGTTTGTCCTTTGTTCTCAAAGAGGACCATGACATCGGGATGATATCATGACTTGCAGTGAATTGGATTTAGGTGAGGGAGGGCTGTGCAAGTTCACCAGCTCCACTCTCTCTTGCGGAGCCATCTGGGTCCAGTGGCAATAAACAGACCACCTTTAGATAGCAATAGTGTTTTCTCTATAACAACAGTGAAAGATAAAGTGTTTTTCACCAAAATACCTCAAACATCTCTGACTCTTATTGAGATGCATGCTTCCTTGACCAATGCATATTGGAATACCTGTGTCTTGATAGAAAACATTTTATAGTTGCTTTGACCCCTGTGGCTAATCAAGTGATGAGTCTTTATGAAGATAACTAGGTTTATCCTTGAATAACAGACCCATAGCCCATCATCATCCCAGCACTCAGATTTTTCAACTTGGTAGGATCTTCCTAGGCTTTTGCTCCAATTACAAAGCTATGATGATACAGGACTTTAGTGGGGATGAGTAACATGAGCATTGACATTATTGTTACTATTTTAATTTCATTATTACTATAATAATTATTATTGTTGTTCCCCTTCTTACAAACAAATTATGGCCCAGAGAAGAGAAGGGAAACAATTTTCCCATGCACACACACACAGAGTAAGTAATTAAAACAAAATTTCAACCTATGTTTTCTGATTTCCGGTCCAGAATTCTTTCTAATTATGCCATGCTACTTGTCACATTATATAAAATGTGTTTCCTGCTATTTCCATGTGAGGTATTCTGTAAGATTTCTCTCTTAAAAAGTAAGGAAAATATAGTCTATTATTCTCTATAACAACTCTCCAGGCCAGATTACACTCTCATGATTTCCAGAGTACGGCTACTCTGAATTTGAAGAGCAACATCTGTTTTTCTGGAGGCATATGTAGTGTGGTGACAAGAACCAAATTTATGAAGGTCATAAAATTCTCACAGCTCTTTCTGTAGCAAATCAGGGGCTTTTTCTTCCAAAAATTATGGACTCAATGTACTGTAGAACATGGCATAATAAGATGTTACAAGCATAGGTTTGTGGCAGGGAAATTGCACTATTAAGGCTTGTTACTAATATATTTAGCAAATCCAGTTGTTAAAATGGTTGTCCCACATAAACAAAGAGAGTCATAGATGCAATATTCCAATGAGAGTTTGATCAATGGGGACCTCCAAGGCAACTCCTTCTGCATGTATTCCAAAATGTGTTGGGTCTCTTTTTTCAGCTCTTTTGACAGCTTAAAAAATGACACAATCCCATTCTTATATAAAAACAAAATATTCTTGGTATCCATCATTTAGCCTATATATGTATTGAAGACAGAGGTTCTCTCAAGACAAGTGTTTAGCTTTATATAGTCTCTTTCTGTTCTTTCTCCTAGTAGTCATTCTTATGAATACATGTATAAAAATGAACATAGATGGACAGATAACTGACAGATTTGGTAATGGTGTGGTCTCTCAAAATGTTTTACCCAAGCTACACTCTCAAAGACTATTCTAGCAGAGCAGAAGTCTCATATGTCCTACTATGCTGAACAAGTATTAAATCGAGTGCCAGAATTAGATTGCTTTGGTTTGGCCTAGCCCAAGCAAGAGTGAAGAAGCTCATTACCAGTAGGTTGGTCACTTGTGGGAAATCCTGGGGGGGGGGGATTATTTGTTAGAAATAAATAACAAAAACATTATTTTAAATGTACTTCAGCCTTAGGAGAGATCAAGGAAGGTTTTACAGAAGACATTAGAAGATCATAGAAGAGTTGGAAGAAATCTTGGTGGCTATTTTCTCTAAATACTTTATTTACAGGTAAAAGAAATTGGCCCAGGGAAAATTTGAAACCATGAAATGTCAAAGGTGGGATTATAAATCCAAGACTTTCAACTCTGGAGAAAATATTCTTTCCTTTCTACTGCCTCTTGAACATTAAAGATAGAGATAAGGTGGGAATGACTTATAGGCACTTTTTAAAAACATTGACAAATGGTATAAAAATGTTTCAGTCAGCAACAAGAATTCACTGAGTGCCTTCTATTTGGCAGTACTTCATACGGTGCTGAGAATACAGAAAAAAAAAAGGCCCTGCCCTTCCAAAGCATACATTCTACTAAAGAAAAGTAGCATGTAAACAGATAAGTAAATATGAAATGTGTGTAAAATAAAGACAAAGTACTGTTGAGGTTTGGGAGAGCACTGAAAAGTAGGAAATCAAGAAAAGGCCTCTTAGAAGAGGTAGCCCCTTAGGCTTGGGAAAGAAAGGCCTAAAGGTTTCAGGAGCTGGAGGCATGGAGTATTTCAGGCAGAGGGACAGCATGCAAATAACAAAGAAGTACGTAGATAAATTATGACTTAAGGGACAGCAAAGTAGAACAGTCTAGCTGGAATTCAGAGGGGGAGTAATGGGTAAACAACCTGGAAAGACAGGAGCAGAGAGGCGTGCTGGATTTTCCTTAAGTAGAGCTAATTGTTAAATTTGTAATATAAGTATACCTCAGAAAGCAGAGAAAGCTACCAACCACAGCTTGGTATATTATTTTGTGGACTGTCTAGACTTTAGAAAGTGGTGGAGAAAATGTTAATAATTCAGTTTAAACTTAAAAGTGTATGCTGGATATTTGTTTTCAAAGAGCTGCTTATTAAACATTTGCCAGGCCAGTGCTAGATAAGAGCCAGATGAAAGATTTTAAATGACAAACAGTAGAGCCTATATATTATCATAAAGGTTAACAGGGAACCACAGAAACTTCTTGAGCAGGGTAATTACACTATCAGGCTACTGCTTTAGGAATCTCAATTTGGGGAGGGGAGGTTTGGATGCATAGAGCCCAACTAGGAATGGACTGCATTTGTCCATTTGAATGTTGATGAGGGCCTAAAGTAGGTGAGAGTTGTATGCTTGGATAGAATACTTTCATTGTACTTTTATTACTAAAAACAGTTTTCCATTTTCATTCAAAAACCTAACCAAAGTCTGATGTAAAACACTAAAATATAGGATACAAAGGGTTTCCAAGTTGAGAATCATCACATAATTTGTAAGGTTATTTTAAAGATGAATACACATTACAAAAACCTCACATTCACCAGAAAAGAATTGTTACTTTCCACAGACATTTTCATATCAGGTTTCCAAGGATCATTTTTTATTTTCTTAATCTTTTAACATGGAGTTACTGCTGTATTTGAGATGATTACCTCACCAATCACAGTGCTACTATAATCTTAAAAGCCAACAGAATGAATTTTCTAAACAATTGAAAATATAAATTATTATGACTATATTTACAAAACAGGGTCAATGGACTTCATGCCATTCAACATTATTTAAGCTAAAAGAAACCATGAAGCCATACATGAGTAAATAATTCAACTATTATCAAAAAATAAATCCTAAAGTCACTGTACTGGCCTTCAACAGGTTACTGATTCACAGTTTCAAAAGTTTTAATTTTAGCCAAATGCACGCCATGTGGACCAATCCATAAATCTCCTCCTATTCTGTCAACGACCAACCAAAAAGGTGTTGACCAAGCAAAGAGAGCCATTTAAAAGTGCTAGAATTCTAAAATCTGATTTAAGCTCATTTGAATAAACCACAACCTGTCCAAGTGTATTATCACTAAATCTTGAAACTTGTTATTTGGGGGTCATTTTATCCATCTCCAGTGCTGAGCCAAGTGCCTTGCCAATTGATTATTGGTGCTTAATCAATTCCCATTGAATTAAAATTAGTTAATTATCTTGTTTATTTTTTGTTTTTTTATGACAAGTCAAAGTATCTTGCATTTTCCATCTAGTTGTAAAGTGGATAGAATGCTAGACCTGGATTCAGGAGGACCTGAGTTCAAATTTAGATTGTGACAACCACTAGCTATATGACCCTGGGTAAGTCTCTTAAATTCTCTATGACTCATTTTAATTGATGTTTCCTTATTTGTAAAATAATGATAACAATGGCACCTACTTAGCAGGGTTGCTGTGTTGATGAACTTTTAAAAATATATATTTGGGCAAATATAGGGGCAGCTAGGTGGTGCAGTGGATAAAGCACCGGCCTTGGATTCAGGAGGTCTTGAGTTCAAATCTGGCCTCAGACACTTGATACTTACTAGCTGTGTGACCCTGGGCAAGTCACTTAACCCCAATTGCCTCACCAAAAAAAAATAATAAAAAAATAAAAAAATAAAAAGGGGCAGCTAGGTAGCACAGTGGATAAGGCCCTGGCCTTAGATTCAGGAGGACCTGAGTTCAAATCCATTCTCAGACACTTGACACTTAATTAGCTGTGTGACCCTGGGCCAGTCACTTAACCCTTATTGCCTTGAAAAAAATATATATATACATGTATTTGTAACACCCTCTGCAAACTGGAAAATAGTAGCTTATCATAATCAATCAATCAATATTTATTAAGTGCCTACTATATACACCAGGCACTGTGCTAAGAGCTAGGAAGACAAAAAGAGGAAGACAACAGTCCCAACCTTCAAGGAGGTTACAGACTAATAGGGGAAACAACATGCAAACTTATACAATGTAAGCTATATAAAGGATAAATAAGAAATATTTCAACATGTATTTTTACTGGCAGAGATGTCATTTATTTGTTTAAAACTGTTCCACAGTATAAAAAAGTTATAGATAAGACATATTGAATTTATTAATTTTCAGTATAAGCATTTACCACTCAGAAAGCAGAGAAAGCTACAAGTCACAGCTATTAAAACACATGGATGAACTTTATTTATTATTATGATTTAAATTGAAGCATAATGTGTACCTATGCTTCCCTTCACACACGTATGCGCGCACACACACACATACACACATAGAGTGAACAGAATTATCTATATAGTGAAAAGAACATTGGATTAGGTTCCCCTATCCCACACCACTGTGGGACTTTGATTGTCCAGTTCACATGTCTTTACTTCCATTTCCTAATGTATAAAATGAGTATAGAAGTGACTGCCATTTTTTAATATGTCAAACTTTTCAAGGACCCAAGTTGAGAATGATATCATAATTTATACTCACAATTATCTGGTTCAGCTACCTTTACTTTTCATCAGTTCATAAATCTTTTCATATATTTTTGAAGTCATCTATCTCCTCATTTCTTATGGCACAATGGTATTCCATCCCACTCATATAGCACCAGCTTATTCAGCCATTCTTCAACTTATGGACATCCAATGAGTTTCCAACTTTTTCACAACAAGAGTTGCTATAAATACTTTTTGTACACAAAGGACTTTTTCCTCTTTCTGGAGGCATAGGAATAGGCCAAGTAGTGGTAGATCTAGGTCAAAGAGCATTACCAATTTTGGAGCTTATCTTTCTTTGTAGATAAGGTATGTTGTGTTGGCTGAAATCGAGTTTTGTCCTCATTGCTGTCCAAAAACTGCAGTTGTCAGGAAATTAAGCTTTAGCTCAGTAGCTAGGATCATTGACTTTATAGGATACTAGGGCATTAGATATATTTCTTCTATATGTTGTATGTTTAATCTTTTCCATACATTCAACTCTCTAATTTTTACCTAGTACCAAATTTTTGAAATAACTACTGCTTTGAAATATAGTTTGATCTCTGGCACTGCTAGGTCCCCTTTGTTCCCATTGTTTTTCATTACTTCTCTTGAGATTCTTGATCTCTTTCTTTTCCTCCATCTAAATTTCATAGACAGATTTTTAAAATGTGGAAACATGTAATATATTTATGCATAAAACTTCATAAGCAGACAAGGAATAGAGAAGAGCACAGAAGATAAAATGGATACTTTCAATTATACAAAATAAAAATTTTGTATAAATATAATGAAGTTAAGATTAAAAAGAAAATAATTAATTGGGGAAAAAAGTCTTTCAGGCAAGTTTCTTTGATAAAGTCCTCATTTCCAAGATATATAAAGAACTGATTCAAATTTAGAAAAAAAGACATTCCCAAATGGTAAATAAATAATTGATAAAATAATAAATGATTAATAAAAATTGGGTAAATAATTGATAAGGATATGAACAGATAGTTTTCAAGGGAAAAAATCTAGACTATCTATAGCAATATGGGGATATAATGCTCCAAATCAATAGAAAATGCAAATTTAAACAATTTTGAATTTTACCCCTTATTCCCATCAAATTGACAAAGATGACAAAAAAGGAAAATGATAAATGTTGGGGGAGCTATGGGAAAATAGGCATACTAATGTACTTTCAGTGGACTTCTGAATATATAAATCCATTTTGGAAAGTAACTTGGAATTAAACACAAAAACTTACTAAACACTCACTAAGTATCTTAATCAACTCCTGTTTATTTTAGAGGACACTAGCTTTACAGTTGGGTAGGGAATTAATTAACATAAAGTACATTCACAATTAAATGCCTCCACACAAATATGAGGCTAAGATGATGAGAGTCTGTTGCTGACCAGACTACCCTAACTCAGAATGAGAATGTAATAGTATTAAGGATGGAGTTTTTAGGAAGGAAAAAAAAAATTAAACATAACAGGATCTTGTGTTTTCTATTCTTTCAATCAATTGTAAGGCTGTATAGATGTGATCTGCTATAATTAATTATTTGCAAAGCCTGCATATTTTTGTAGTACCAATATATATATATATATATATCATTAAAATAAAGTTTGCTAGAGATTAGAAAATGGGAATATGGGTCAATAGTTATTGATATATTTTTAAAATATAAAATAATGTTTGTGTTTTTGATTATTTGGTATCTCCACTTGTTTGTTATGTTTTAAAAATTCTTCCCTCCTACACAAAATTTTTCTATGTGTTCTTAATCATGCCTCGATGTTCTCTTCTATTTACACACAAAAATAAATATTTTACTACCGATAGTTAACTTATAATGCGATATGGCTACAATTCATGGAACAAATCAATGTGTGAAGAATTGGAGTTGTTTTGTAACACAAAGAACAATGGAGAGAGACATAATGGATATTTTACCAATGATAATTTGCAGACAAGAATTAGTTTAAACAATACTCAAATAAATCTGTGATTGTACTGATTTATGAGTTTCCTGGAATGGTGAAGATCACAAACCATCTGTATTCACCTTCATATGTGACTCTTTACCATGTTCTCCCTTATGTTTGCCACAGGGGGTCCACCCAGAATGCTAGAGTCCATCCTCACTTTCTCTCAACATTGATAAAGGACCGAGATTGTTAATCGTGTATTCCTTAGCTTCACCATATGATCAATCTATCTTCTCTTTCTATCATAATTATCATTCCTGTCATTTATCTCATGACATGTTTTATTCTTTTTCTTCTTTGAAATTTCTCAAACTACTCCCATGAACCATGGAGCTATTACCTTCTTTGTAGTAAAATCTATCTATCTATCTATCTATCTATCTATCTATCTATCTATCTATCTATCTATCTATCTCTGTATATATAGCAGAAAGCTCTATTCTATGTCTCTCAGTCTCACAGTAACAACAACAGAATAGGATAAAAGATGTCATGCAGAAAATATATGATCAGAAAAGATGATTGGCCAGTCACTTAGAAATAGTGAGAAATACAAGAAGGATAGCCTTAGGGTTCTACTTCTACACATAAAATCTTCTAAGGCATCTACTGTTTGGGGTATATGTTTTTTGTAGAATTTATATGAGGATGTGGACAAGAATCATATAGGATAAAAAAGATATGAATGAGTCACTGGAAGGAGAATTCTTGTCAGTGAGATCCCAAAGCCATTACCCATTCAAGTGACAACTTAAGTATTTTTGTATATTAAGAAAAAGAGAGAAACATTAATGATATATGAGAGAATTAGAGGAGATGATTTATGGAACAAGGACATAGAAGATGTCAGAAGGCTAAAAAATATGGGCTGCCTTCTCTTCTGAATCTTGAATAAACAAGAAAAGAATAAAGACATAGAGATGTTTAATTGAGTGATAATGTAGAGTTAAGGGAAATCATGCAAGGAAAGTTCTTTGCTGAGCCTGAGGAGAGTAACGGTATATATAATCCATGCGCCAACTTGAAATAAATCACTTGATCTCTCTGAGCCTGAAATGCATCATTTGGTAAAAAAAAAAGGGGGGGGTAGCTGGATTGTACAAATAGTCTTTCAACTCTATGACCAATATGACTATATATTGCAATTTTATTCATATGCCATTTCTTCACTGTTGCTAATGAGGTAGAAGTTACGACATAGACTTCTACAAGCTCCAGTGAGTTTCATTCTGCTCTGTAAACTGCACTCCTCCATACTCTCCTCATCCCAAAGAGCTGTCTCGCAAAAGCCTGTAATTGACCACAAGGGATTTCTAGGGCGTTATGGGTCAGTGGAAAATGTAGTTATAAAGATGAGTAATATTTGGGTTTAACTCAATTCAATAGTATTTAACAATCCTGGAGAAAAGTTGAAGAAGAAAAAAATTATCTTTGAATATTTGAAGGTTTATCTTTTCCAAGAGGATTGGGTTAATTCTATCTGGTTTCAAAGTACAAGACTAGCATAAAAAGGTAGAGATTATTTGGTAAGCTGATTTTGTCCCAATAAAAGGGAAATTTTTTCTAAAAATTAGAGCTATAAAAATGGAATGAGCTACCTTATAAAACAGGGAGTAACATGAGAAGATGTTTTCAATCAGAGGCTAAATGAGCATCTGCCAGGAATTTTGTAGAGCGATCTGGAGCTGGATGCTAAGTTGGACTTTATGAGCTCTAAACTTCTTTCCACCTTTAAGATTCTATGATACAAAGTCTTATCATGTGATTAGCACTGACTCATCCTTAGGTCACTCCACTTTTTCTTTGACACTCTTTGTGTGCTCAAAACATTCCAAAAGACTAGAATACCATTGGAAAAATTGACAGCATTCTTTGTTTCTGACTTAATCAAAGCATTTTATTTTTTGAGCAAGGGAAGAACTTGACAATTTGTACATAAAATGTTATCATAGTCATGTTCTCCAACCAAACTGAGCATGATAGACCAACTTAAAGAATTACAAGTAGATTGAGAAGTTATAGGATAAAATGAGAATGATGCTGGATGGAAGGTAAATGGTGGATAAGACAGTACAAGGAGACAGAAGAACAAAGCTAGGAGAATGTTGAAGTTATAGGTAGTAGGGCACAATGACGAAGGAATTGGTATATCCTGGGAACAATTCAAACAGACGTTTTTCATCTACTCTGCCAAGAGATAAAATTTTCCCATGGGAGGGAAAATTTCTACTACCCATATTTTCCACAGCTTATTACTATCTAGTTTTTCCACAGTTCCTTTCATGTCAAGTTCTATAGAAACACAACAAAATAAGACAAACCTAGAATCCAGATTCTATAGTATCCTTTGGCTATCCTCTCAACCCATACCCCAGTGCCAACCTGAGTCATTCAATCACTATAGACATCCAGTGTCAAAAATATTTCCTAAAGTTCTACTTGTCAGTAAAAAAATAGCTAAATGGTACCCTAACATCAGGACATTGAATCAGCTTGAGGAAAAAAGGGCAGGTTTAAAATGTCTGAACAGTGAGTAGCACTCAAAGGTCTTCAACCTGGAATTATCCAAAGAAGTGACTAGATACTCAGCTAGCTGCTTATTTAGTGATAGTGCCAATGTTCCCCCAGTAATAATTTGCCCAATATTGGACAATATATAGCAGAAAGGAACCAGGAAATCAATAAGCTCTCAGAGGATTGAATGAAAGGGTCCCTCCTCACATCTCAAAATCAATCAGAGTTTCAGAGTGGGGAGTATAAGATGGGCTGTTTCCTAGTTTGAAGGAAAATGTGTGTGTGTGCGTGTGTGTGTGTGTGAGAGAGAGAGAGAGAGACAGAGAGACAGAGACAGAGAGAGCAGTTTAAATCCATCACCATTATTAGAAAAAACAATGCAAAGTGCATGCTGAGATATGACATATATACTTATGAGATTTTATTTTTAGCAATATTTCCCAGCAAATCAAAGCTAATGAACCCGAAGAACTCTTCCTGCTAGATGTCCTTTTATAAAAAGTTTAAGAGGGGTCAATTAATTGTCTCTTCTTATGTTTTTTATTTTTAGCAATAAGCAACAATAGGTGCCTCTAATTCAAGGGAAATGTTGCCTTATGGGAGCAAAGTAGAAAGAGTTTAGAGAAAGAAAGGAGGTTTTGTACACATTAAAATCTACTATATTATTTTAATTACTTCCTAGTGAAAACTGTTATCAAACACAGTTCTCCTAACTCCTCAATGCATGGATAACTTTTCTTGTTATATTTACTAAGAACACAAAAGGGAAATTAGCATAATCAATCAGCTCTTGCAACAGCAATGCCTTTTATATATCTCCTTAAATTCCCCAAGTTGTAGTCCCATTGCTGCCAGGGTGGTGATAGATGGAAAGAAGGGGAAAACAACAAAGTAAAATGGCCTACCTAAGGCTATTAAAGTTTTTTTTTCTTTTTAAAAATAATTTATTGTTTTTAAATTAATTTGTCCTTCCTTAATTCAGATCAAATAAAACAACAACAAAATGAAAAACAAATTACTCAGCACATAGCTCTGTAGTTTGGCAAAATAACTTCCCACATTAGTCATGTCCAGAAGTAGGTCTTTCTTGGCATTTTAAATTCATCACCTCTCTGTTAGGACATGAACAGTATGGTTTGTTTGTTTTTCATTCTTGTAGACTCATCGTTGATCAGAGATTTGAGCTAAGTTCTAAAATCTTTCAAAGTTGTTTTGTCTGTAATGATATTATCTTAATTGTTGCCCTGATTCCATTAACTTCACTCTGTATCAATTCTTAAAGGTCTTCTCAGTTTCCTCTCAAATTGTCTCATAAATTTCTTATGGTACAATAAAATTCCATTTTATTCATATATCAAAATTTATGTTTAGTTATTTTCCAATAGAACACTACCACATTTCCAGTTTGGGGCTACCAGGAAATACGTGATAAGAATGTTTTTGTACATACAGATCCCTCAATTGTATCCTTTTCTTCATGACACTTTTTTGGAATTTTCTTAACAAAGATACAGTAGTGGTTTGTCATTTCTTTCTCCAGCTCATTTTATAGATGAGGAAACTGAGGCAGAGTTAAATGACTTGCCCAGGGTCACAGAGCTATTAAGTGTCTGTGTTTGGATTTGAACTCAGGTTTCCTGACTCCAAGCCCAATACTCTTATGCACTGTACCATTTTGGTAAACTTCTGGGAATAGTTCCAAACTACTTTTTAGAATGACTGGATGAATTCACAGCTTTCTCTTTTCCACAATTTCTTCAACCTTTGTTGTTGTTGTCTTCTGTAATCTCTACCAGCCTTATAAGATAGGACCTCTAATTTGTTTGAATTTACATTTTTCTAATTATTAGTGATTTAGAGCATTTTATAAGATTCTTGATGGTTTGTATTTCTTCCTTTGAATACTACCTTTTCAAAACCTTTGACCACTTATCTATCAGGGAATGGCTCTCACTCTAATAAATTTGAATTGGTTCCTCATATATCTTGGGAATGAGACCTTTATTGGAGAAATTCATTGCAATTCTTTTCATGTTACCTATTTCCCTTTTCATTTTTACTACATTAGACTTATTGGTGCAAATACTTTTAAATTCTACATAAATAAAATTATCCATATTATCTTCTATCTCCCTCTCCATTTCCTCTACCTTCTCACTCTCTCTCTCTCTCTCATTCTCACTCTCTCTCATTTAGTAATGAACTCTACCACTATCTTTAGCTCCAGAAAGTAATTTCTTCCTTATTCTTTATTTTATTTTATTTTAGTGAGGCAATTGGGGTTAAGTGACTTGCCCAGGGTCACACAGCTAGTAAGTGCCAAGTGTCTGAGGCTAGATTTGAACTCAGGTCCTCCTGAATCCAAGGCCAGTGCTTTATCCACTGTGCCACCTAGCTGCCATCCCCCGTAATTTATTTATGATGTAACCTAGGTCATATAATCAGTTTGAGATTTTCTTGGTGTGGAGAAATAGTCAAAACCTAATTTCTACCACACTGCTGTCCAGTTTTCTCAGTAGTTTTTCTCAAAGAACAATTCTTCCCACTTCTTTCCTCAACTCTCTGAAGTTTCCTTTTTGCCCTCATCATTCAACTGAAGTCACTCTCTCCACAGTTACCAGTGCAAATTCTAATGGTATTTTCAAAAACTTCACTCTTCTTGACCTCTTTGCAGACATTGCCAATCACTCTCTTTTCCTTAACACATTCTTCTCTTTAGGTTTTCATAATTCTACTCTCAACTAGGACTGCTTCTGTCTGACTCTTCAGTCTCCTTTCCTTTCCTGGATCTTCATCCAGGTCACACCTTCTAATTATGGGAGTCCCCCAAGTTTCTGTCCTATGCTCTCTTCTTTCTCTACACTATTTTACCTGGTGATCTCATAAACTCTCATGGATTGAATTATCAGCTCTGTGCTGATGATTCTAAGATCTATTATTTGTCCATCCCTCACCTCTCTCCTGACTTCCATTCTTTTATTTCCAACTGCCTATGTGACATCTTGAACTGGATTTTCTGTTGATAGCTTAAATTTATAATGTCCAAAACTGAATTCATTGTCTTTTCTTCAAAACCCTCCCTTCTTCTAAATTTCCCTATTATATTAAATGGCAATTTCATTTCCCCTATAATCCAGGCTTGCAACCTAGGTGTCTTCCATGATTTCTCACCCTCTCCATCCCATAATCAATGAGTTACCAATGCCGTTGATTTTTTTCTTATATAACATTTCTGATATATGACCCCCTACATTCCTCTTTCACTGTAACCACCTTGGTATAGGCCTTCATCAAATCATACCTGGACTTTTCCAATGACTCACTGCCTCTTCCCCACTCTAGTCTATTTTTCATTCAACCATCAAATTGATTTTCTTTAAGCATATGTCTAGCCATGTTGTGTCACCCTATTTAGTAAACTACAGTGACTCTAGGATCAAAACCTCCATTTGGCTTTCAAAGCCCTCCATAACTTGACATTTTCCTGTATTTCTAAATTTATTACACCTTAATCTCTCCCAAATACTTAATCATTTAGTGACATTGGCCTCCTTGCTATTCCCCCATGCCTTTTCATTACTTTTCATTATTTCTTCCTGCTTTCACTTGTTTCCCTCAAATTTCAGCTAAAGTCAATTAAAGCCAAAGCAAGGAGTCTTTTCTAGTCCTTAATTGTACTTCTTTCCTCCTAAGACTATGTCCAATTTAACATATTATATATGTATATATTATACATATATGTGTGTATATATATGTGTATGTATATATATATATGTATATATATGTGTATATATATATATATATATATATATATAATTATTTGCAAGTTGTCTCTCCCATTTGGTGGAACACTTGAGAGCAGGTACTATTTTTTGTCTTTCTTTGATATAACCATTTAATAAATTCTTATTGACTGATTGACTAAAACTTTAATTGTATTTGCTAAGTAACTCCTTTCAGTACCTTGGTCACAAGCTTTGGTAAAACTACAAACACTGAAGCAATTTAATTTTTTTTCTATTTTAAACTTAGTAACCATAACCAAACATAAACATTAAAAAGATCAAACATTTTAAAAATATATAACTATAACAGAAAAGTATGTTATTTGCATCATTTTATTTTAAATGTTTCTATATTAATCTTAAAAAATAACAACAAAAAATCCTTTTACTTATGTGTTCTCTTTCTCATCAGTTTTTCTTATGTCTGATTTCAGATTACGTTTTATTGTTTTTATTTATAGTTTAGTCAGTATACAGCATACAGCATTGTTCTCAGTCTGTTTTCCTTATTCTGCATCATTTCATATGCCTTTCTATATGATAATAGCATACTTCATCTCAATCCAAAATACAATCAACAGGGCAGCTAGGTGGTGCAGTGGATAAAGCACTGGCCTTGGATTCAGGAGGACCTGAGTTCAAATCCAGCCTCAGACACTTGACACTTAACTAGCTGTGTGACCCTGGGCAAGTCACTTAACCCCAATTGCCCTGCAAAAAAAAAATACAATCAACAAGCATTTGTAATGTGCCTATTATTATATGTTACTTAACATGCTAGGCACTGAGGATACAAATATAAAATAGTCTCTGCCCATAAGGAATTGGTATTTTTATATAGGTATATAATACATGTAATTGATTGATGGTTAGAGAAAGAAGTTTCAGCTGAGACAGTCATAGGGATTGTGAGTGGAGCCATGTCAATAGATTGTCATTCCCTTTATAGTAGCAATGGTAATAATGATTTGATTATTATTCCCAGAGTATGATCAGGAGGTAGAAAGTCGGCAGCAATGAATGTGTAACAGAAGAGGAGGTCACAAGGTATCCATGCAAGTAAGTTCTGAAGTCATGGTGGATGGCTGAATTGAATGTAAAGCATGGTTTGAGGATGGCAAACTAGAGCAGGTAAAGGTTAATTTTCACCTATTCACCAATTAGGCAGCTCAGTTTCAGAGCAGGGTTACAAATTGAAATGCATTAACTCACCTGAAGTAGGATCGTGGTTTCTGAAGGTCTAGTTCCAGGGGGTCTCTATTTTTAGTGGGAAAAGTGGAGAAAGAGTGAAGCAAATGTTAATATAACAACACTGGGTGGACCTTGGTATTCTGGTCAATGGCTTGGTAGGACATAAGGCATCATTTCAATCTGGTGTGATATTTAAAATCTAATGTGGGGGCAGCTAGATGGCGCAGTGGACAGAGCACCGGCCCTGGATTCAGAAGTACCTGAGTTCAAATCTGGCCTCAGACACTTAACACTTACTAGCTGTGTGACCCTGGGCAAGTCACTTAACCCCAATTGCCCCTCAAACAAAATAAAATAAAATAAAATAAAATCTAATGTGGCTCCTAACCTGCCCCCCCATTTTTTTTTGGGGGGGGGGGGAGAAACTGACTAAAATTACTGATAAATTCAGCAAGAATTTAGGCTTTTAAGTATTTATTAAAGTGGATTAGAAGTTTAGTGAAGAGAGAGAGGTTGAGAACAGTTTTTTTGGTTTTTGTTTTTTGGTTTTTTTTAAGTGAGGCAATTGGGGTTAAGTGACTTGCCCAGGGTCACACAGCTAGTAAGTGTTAAGTTTCTGAGGCCGGATTTGAACTCAGGTACTCCTGACTCCAAGGCTGGTGCTCTATCCACTGTACCACCTAGCTGTCCCCAACAGATCTCTTAAAGAATGGAAATCCCTAGCTTAGATCTATTCAGTATAGCCAGAGAGAAAACCTTGTCTTTCCGTAGCAGCCCACATGAAGTTCCGCCGCCAAGCCCAAGTCTCAGACAAAAAGAGAGTGATCCTCAGCAACTTCTCCCAGAAGCCTCCTTTAAAACAGAAAGCAGGGCTGTCCACACACACAGCTCCAAGCTAATTGGCTGGTAGTTTTGATTGACATAGCTACAGGCAGTTCTATAGACATAACTTCTCAGGTTCTAAGTCACATGCTTTCTCCTCAGGGTGGAGCTCTGATTCTCACACTGGCTATATATATTGAATTGAGATGAGTTTTTACTCACCCACCTAGCAATCAGACCTGCTACATTAATAATTTATTTTATACAGATCCTTTTACCACAAGCTGTGATTTTACACACATTTGCTTCAAACCCCCAAAATCTGTATATCTTTAGATGTTAACTATGACCATATCCTTAGCTTACTTGGGAAATTTCTAAATATGCCCTTACCTAGGTTTTCACAAATATAGAGAACAGCACCCCAGATGCTAGGATCCATGATAGTGCCCAAGAACTCCCTATCTCTGTCTAGATTTAGAAGTTCAAGTCTCCTAACTCTTGAACTTATGTTACTCTTAATTTCAGAAAAGACAAATCAAATATTTGCTCTTACAACAGTCATAAATATGTAGGAAAATAAGGCTGATATTACCTAAGAAATATGTCTTCTGAACTAAAAAGCTAGATCTCTGTACTATGTTGCCTAGGAAATTTCCCTCCTCCTCTAAGTAGGCAGAATTTTAGAATACAATCCATGAACCCTCCTTTTAGATCATTTCAGGAAGCACACATAGCATCTATGTGCTCCAAGAGATGGCATCTCTTTAGTTGTTGCTATCACGCTCCCTATGTGGGCAAACACACATGGGTTTCATGTGATTCTACCCAAAGGCAACTATTCATGTTTCCTGGGTGAGAAGAAGAAATCCCATTCCTATTTTTCACTCACTGCTGCTATACTCATGTGGAAAAAAAGGTGAAAATGAAAAAAAGGCCAAAAAAGAAGCCCATGGCAGTCTGTCATTGTCTGTCTGTGGCCCCTTTTTAATAGAAGAGCATTGAGGATTGGCTACTCCTCCCAAGAATCTTTGCCAACCATATCATCTTAGGGGCCCTAAAATTCATCCTGGACAATATGCCTAGGGAAGGTTTCTACATAGTCAATTCACCTTAATGCAGGCCAAGGCTCAGCCCCAATCAAAAGTCTTTTTATCCTCTTATCTAGATATATTGACACCTTTAGGAAAGGTGATTACCAAGGCTTGACGCCCTGCAGGCTTATTAAGATAAACTCATCAAGGGAGTTTCTTTGATCACTCCCCTTCTGCATAGGGGTATGTACACACATGTATCATGGGTGTATAAATATGTAATACACATACATGTGTGAATATGCATGTGTATGAATACCTGTATTTTGACATATATATAAGCTATGATCAGCCTTTGGAGTGTGTTAAATATATATATATATATATATATATATATATATATATATATATATAAACTATAATTTTATCTTATCAAATCTAACTTATTTTAACAGTTATAGAATGATACTTATTGGGGATGTAGTGGTATTTTGCTTTAGGGATGAATTCCTCTTGTGATAATCTCATGCACATATTAACCTTTTTATTCTCATTGATTAGTTATCTAACAATGAAGATTTCACACTGACTAGAAAAGGCACTTTAAATTTCTTATTATACTGTTATTTCAGATTTATTTTTGGTTTGTAAATGGAATGACTGTAAAGAAATACTAAGTATAGGGAAAAGGCAAGACAAAGACTTGCACAAAGCCTAGTACATGGAAAACAATGATTACAAACTAGAATTAAACCTTAAATACTCTTGTTCATGCTGCCTAACAACATTTTATAGAAATAATACAGTCCAAAAAAAAAAAAAAAGAAAGGAATAATACAGTCCATCTGGAAATGGTTTTACAGGTTAATGCTCAGAGGCAACCACTTAGAAAGGGGGGAAATGTATAGCGATTATGTCAATGCACTAATAATGAAAATTGAAAGAAATGAATACACTAATGTATAACAGGGAGAATATACTGACCTCTCAACTTAATTAATTTCTTAATAGTTTGGACTATGTGGTAGGCATTGTGCTGGGTATGAACATTTTTCAAATCTTATCAGCAGTTTCATCACTATTAGGAACTCTTAGTAAAAAGCTCCCTCTCAAACCTATGTCATCACCTTCACTACAGCTTACTGTTTTATTGAGATATCGAGAGCACTGAGAGATTAAGTGATATGTCTCTGGGGATATAAAAACAAAATCTTAACTTTGTCTCTTCAAGAAACTCACATTCTACTTGGGAAAAGTTAACATATAATCAGATAAGTAAGTGCAGATGTGTGTCAGCCAAATACAAAATAATGCAAGGAGGTGCACTAACAAGAGTCAAGAAAGGACTGGAAATGAAATAGCACTTGAGCATAGTATTGGAAGGAAAATGGGAATTTCAAGCCCTCCAGGATGCAAGAGATGGCTCATTCAAAGGTAGAAAGGTAGTAGCTGTAATGTTGTGAAGCATACAGATCAGTCAAGATGATTAATGTTTTCATGGTATTGGAAGATTGTTTTGTTTGATTCTGTTCGCTTATTATGCAATGTTATTGGTGAGAAGTAAATGTTTCCAAAAGCAAGTTTTTTTGTCAAGTTTCCATTTCACCTATGAAAAGTAAAAACTATATGTCTTACAATAAATGAACACCAAGATACTCAGATAAGGGCATTGTTTTATATTGATACCTTTTCTAAGTTATTTTTTTACTAACTGGAAACTGTTTTTAATTCATGTCTGTATGCACACATAGACATGCATAATACATTTGTCTCTGTGTGTATATATACTGAAAAGGGTTGAATTGGGGAAATTCACATAATATGATACAAGAAAATTTAGTTTTCATTATTATTTATTAGTTGAATTATATAAGGGGTACAATTTAAGAGGATATTACCTTATCTCATGAAGAATGACTACTAGCCTGGAAATCTGTAAATAAAAAGACATAATTCCCTCCCTACCCCTCCCCCCCCAAAAAACAAAGAAAATCCATAGTGTCATTTCCTTCAGAGAGTGAGGAATGCTATTTCCTATGGAGAGCATTCTGTTCTTCCTGTGAGAGAAAGTTTTCAGTGTTATTGTTTCTAAGTGAGAGCTAAAAATTAATCCAAAGTCTTGGGTCTAATAGAAGTTGCTACAGAATTTTTAAATGATCTGTAAGTTTCATATTTGAAATTTTTTCCATTCCTCTATCCCTTCTACTCCTGCGTACTCCACACAACCAAAATCTCGAGACATTACTAGGAAGTTTTTATTGTTTGTTTTTTGTTTCATCAATTATTATTTGTATTGAGTCTTCAATGTATCCAATCCAATTCTAGAATCACAGTATTTTAGAGGTGGAAAAGGACATCATTGGCTTTCTAGGAATTGATAACAGTTATCATGTCCCTCCTTGAGTATTCTTTTCTCCTGGTTAGGCATGGGCAATTCATTCAATTAGTTTTCATATGCCATGGACTCAAAGTCCTTCACTATCCTCTTTATCTTTTGTTGAACATGTTATTGGAGATATTCTCTCTCTCTCTCTCTCTTTCTCTCTCTCTCTCTCTCTCTCTCTCTCTCTCTCTCCCTTTACTCTTTTTCTTCTCTTCTCTTCTCTTCTCTTCTCTTCTCTTCTCTTCTCTTCTCTTCTCTTCTCTTCTCTTCTCTCTCTCTCCCTTCACTCTTTTTCTTCTCTTCTCTTCTCTTCTCTTCTCTTCTCTTCTCTTCTCTTCTCTTCTCTTCTCTTCTCTTCTCTTCTCTTCTCTTCTCTTCTCTTCTCTTCTCTTCTCTCTCTCTCTCTCTCTCTCTCTCTCTCTCTCTCTCTCTCTCTCTCTCTCTCTCTCTCCCCACCCCCGAATTATACCTGAAGGCTTTGTAGAATCTGACAGAGTTTGTACTTCACCACTAAAGCCTTTAAGAATCCAGCACTGACTCTACACCATGAACTTTTATGTAGGAATTTATATACTGACATTTGTCTGAATTGTGGCTATTTCCCAGGTATGACACATTAACTTTGATGTGTTTAGTTGGTCATTGATGATGATGTTGTTGTTATTGTTGTTACCTTGTAGAACACAGTGGAACTTTTACTAAGGAATATTTACTTCAAAAGACATAATCACAAATATACGAATATGCTCCCCCTAACATGTGTGAGGCATAATCTTCCTCCCTTGTACCACCTGAGTCTCTTAGGAGGGGAAGAGGATTAGGTTTGTAGTTTAAATCACTTCCTATAAGGCTCAATCCAAATCCCCACCTTGAACTCAATTCCCAGGTACACCAGCTCCTTATGGTTTTAATACCTAGCTGATGACAAAACTCTGCCTGTAATTCTGGCTCTGAGGTCACTATCACTCATCTCTGGCACCTGAAACTGAGGACAAACAACACAAATGCCTTCCCTCATCACCACCTTAGACCCATTTCTCCAAGCTGAGGTAAAAGAAAAGAAGCAGAGTTAGACCAAATCCCTCCCTTACAGGTTCAATTCTTGGTAACCCTGTTGGAACAAGCAACTAGATCTCATAAAAAAGAATAGCCTAAGGGCCGCTAGGTAGCACAGTGGATAGAGCACTGGTCCTGGAGTCAGGAGTACCTGAGTTCAAATCTGGCCTCAGACACTTAACACTTACTAGCTGTGTGACCCTGGGCAAGTCACTTAACCCCAATTGCCTCACTAAAAAAAAAAAAAAAAAAAGAATAGCCTAAAAGAACTCATCAATTAAAAGACACAGGCAACCAATCAAAAGAGACTACCCCATCCATGTGATATTTTCTTTCTTTTTTGTGGGGCAATGAGGGTTAAGTGACTTGCCCATGGTCACACAGCTAGTAAGTGTCAAGTGTCTAAAGCCAAATTTGGACTCAGGTCCACCTGAATCTAGGGCCAGTGCTTTATCTACTGTGCCACCTAGCTTCCCCATCCATTTGAAATTGATGTCAATCTTTCATTTTCAAAGAAGACCAAGGATATCCTGGGATGATATCTTGACTCATGTGTGAATTGGATTTAAGTAAGACAGAGTTGCACAAAGTTATTAGCTCATTCTCTCTTCTTCATCCTCCTCCTCCTCTTTCTCCTCCTCCCTTTCGTTCTCCTTCTCCTCCTCCTCCCCTAACATAATCATAATGGGATTATTATGCAGTTTTTCAATGTCAGACCCAGGCCTTGAAATCTACTCTTCTGACTCTAAGCCCTCTGTTCTTGCCATGGTGCCACAATTTTGATGCCTGTTTTTATATTACTAAAATTCCTACTCTATTAATAAGCTACAATGAAGATATTAAATTATAGGGAGGAAGACGATAAAATTGAAAGAGACTAACAGAAAATAAAGGAAGAAATGCTGCTGAGAAAAAAAATGACTCAAAAGTGAATCTGGGGCAGCTAGATGGCACAGTGGATAGAGCACCAGCCCTGGAGTCAGGAGTACTTGAGTTCAAATCCGGCCTCAGACACTTAACACTTACTAGCTGTGTGACCCTAGGCAAGTCACTTAACCCCAATTGCCTCACTAAAAAAAAAAAAGTGAATCTGAAGGTAATTTCAATTCAGCCATTGTATTCCAATGGCAATATAAAGTCTACAGAATCATGTAGAGTTGAACACAACTGAACCACTGAACAACACCAAAAATAATAGCAATGGTGTATTATGGGGGGAAAATTGTGGCTTTTAACTTCTTCATTCTAGATTAAGTGCCAAAAATTAATTTTCTAGAAAGATGAAAGGAAATTTGAAAATTCCTATAGAAAAGGAGTAAATAAGCTAAAGAGTTGGGGAGAGTGGTTCTGTTTCTATTTGAGGAAAAGTAGAACGATACAAGGTTGTTGTATGAAAACTGTACCCTAAAGGCTAACAAATTCATATTTATATCTTATTCCAGTTTAATTGTATGTTTCTTAACCTTATATGGGAAAAACTGTAATTTCTTCAGACCTAATCAAGACAGGGGTCAGGATAGGTGAGATCCAATCTTCAATTCCATCAGCACTAGACCTTGGATAGTGATATAATTTGTTTTCATTGTATTTGAAAGTTATGAAATTATTTTATTATTTTCAGTGGCAAAATCTCCATGGTTACATATAATTTGTTTTGCATTCATGATTCTAACTCTTTGTTCTATCATTCAATGAAACTTGTTCCCATGTTTATTATGAAACACAAAGGACACATTCAAGCATCCTAAGCAAGGGATCAGATGTTGTTGTTTTTTAAAAAGACAACTTCATTTCATGGAATCATATAGACCCCATGGTGCTAAAAGAGACCATGGAATTCATCTTTTCCAACACAATTCTTTTATTTTTGTTTGGGGTGTGTGTGTGTGTGTGTGTGTGTGTGTGTTTTGGTGAGGCAATTGAGATTAAGTGACTTGCCCACGGTCACACAGCTAGTAAGTGTCAAGTGTCTGAGGCTGGATTTGAACTCAGGTCCTCCTGAATCCAGGGCCAGTGCTCTATCCACTGTGCCACCTAGCTGCCCCAATATGATCATTTTAAATAATAGGCTATTAAGGCACATAGGGTTTAGATGACTTTTCCAGAGTCACCTAAGTATTACCTGAGCCAATCAGAATATGAACCAAGATCTAACCCCCCAAATATTGACTTTCTCATGACACCATGCTCCATTTTGAAAGGTAGAACCTCTTTCCTTAATCCAAGGCTGTACTGTCAATTTTGCAAGTAAAAATAAATTTATAACTCCCAAGTAATCTTTCTGGCTATCCAACTATGTGGAGGGCAGGTCAAAGTAGTTTTTACCTGAAGCCTGAGCCAGTACACTCTCCTAGACTCAGCTGTCTGGAAGAAGCATTGTTGAGAAATGCTCTGAAAATGGTAGATACCAAGTATTATTTATGACACGGAGAAACTGAAAGAAGAAGGGGAAAAAGAAAGGAAATTGCTTTATTTAGCTCTTGGTGAGGCTTTTCATGGAGAAAAAAAATGAAAGCTCTTTTGGAAACAGTATGATATAAAAGTGTACTTGCTGACTCAGTTCCAATAGACCAGGGTTCTAGTCTAGTTTTCACCAATTTAGACTCTATGAACTTGGCTCACTTTCCTCTGCTAGCTTCCGGTTTCCTCATCTATGAAATAAGGTTGTTATGCTCCCTACTTAATACTATTTCTTTTAGATTTCTCTTTCTAGGTTATCGAATCCAGCTCAGCCAGGGCATGTTTAGTAACTTCTAGCCTATGCACATTAGGCTGCACTTTACATATCAGTTTCTATTGGTCCATTGTGAGAATATTACTCTCCAGGGTCCCCTGCCAAGAAAGCATTTGACCTTTCTGAGGTTGAATTGGAGTCCTGGAAGTTGCCTCACAATTCATGGACTGTCTTTAAATCATGTCAATCAATGGACTTGAATGCTACCAGCCAATTAGCTTGGGGCTGTGTGTGGGGACCCCCCCCCCTTCTTCTGGTCCCACAGGGAGCTTCTGGTGGAATTGAGTGAGGCTCATTCTTTTTTGGAAGCGTGACCTGCTAGGTGAAGATGAAGGTGGTTCTCTCTCTCTCTCTCTCTCTCTCTCTCACTTTTTCTCTCTCATAGATCTAAGCTAGCTTTTCCTATTCATTCAGAGACATGTGCTCTCTCTTTACTAAATTCTAATATACTTTAATAAATATTTAATGCCTAAACTATTACTGAAGCTCCTAATTTATAAGTAATTCCAAGCAAGTTTCTCCCCACACTGGGGGGGGGGGGGCAGGTAAAGTGATTTAGTTTTACCACTGTCACACCATAATCAACAGACATGAATCATGACTCTGTTCATATATGTACAAATACTTTAGGACTTTGCTTTTTCAACCTTAATCTCTTTTTTTTCAAGGCAATGAGGGTTAAGTGACTTGACTAGGGTCACACAGCTAGTAAGTGTTAAGTGTCTGAGGATCGATTTGAACTCAGGTCCTCCCGAATCCAGGGCCAGTGCTCTATCCACTGTGCCACCTCGCTGCCCCAACCTTAATCTCTTTTAACCTTTGCTTGTAGACCTTTCTTCTCTTCCCATAGCCTTGTGTCATTTTTATGGCCCTCCTATCAACCTTTTCCCAGTAGAAAACAACTATCAAAATCATGGAGCCTAGAGAAGGTCACAACATTCCAGGAAGCATCTCATCAGTGCTAAAGACTGATTATGGACAGAGTTGGATAATGTTATGATTCATGATTCAAGGTCCCTCTAATACCTTCTTCTGTAATCATTGCTTTTCATTGTTAATTAATTCCCTACTTGTAAAGCTATTTTGACTCTAAGAGGGGGCCTTCATGGGGCCCCTGTTATTTTATGCCTTTATCCAGCTATCAGCTTTCCTAGCATTGAAGCAGCCCAGATGGATTGATAAATGTTCACCACTTCACAAACCAAGAGAATGTCAATTTGTAATAGATATGCTTTTGACTTATTCACCCATTTTTCTTTTTATTGGTAAGCAGGTTCATTAAGAAAATTACATGTGAATCAGAAAGCAAGCATAGTATCAGAATAAAATGGTATCAGGATGGTTTTAAGAGACATTACATTCAATTTATGTTGTAACCTAAAAAGAAACATTTATCCAATGAATCAAACCTGACTTAATACCTAGAGACAAAGAACTCTTCTCAGAGAATATTTACAGCCAAATTCCAGTGACTTTAAAAGTTTCTTACATCATAGAATCAGTGTGGATCAGTGGAGGGGAAAAAAAAAAACTAGTCAGATGCCAAATTCAAACCTCACCTGTATAACCATGAGGAAGTCATTTAACTTTCCTGGCCCTCAATTTCCTTCACTGTAAAATGAGAGGGCTGGATGAATTTGACTCTGAGGGACCTTTCAGCCCTAAATCTATGATTCTATGATCTTGTACTAAATGCTGGCATTTATCTTAATATCAAGGACTCTGTACAAGAACTTAGAGACATATCCTCCCATGTCCAATCCTCTTTCATATATTTAAAGAGTGTGCATCATTCTTCTTGTTGTCTCTGTTTATTTTTGACAAGTTCAGGGCTATTATGCCCCAGCCCATTGGGGATAAAAAGATAAAACTTTTCAAGGAGCTTGCATTCTACTAAGGGGAAGTCCCATATATATGAGTAAATAATACATAGTGGCTGTGGAGGGGGAGGTCACTAAGAATGACATAAATCATAGAGGTCTCTAGTATTGGGGAATATTTACGGAATGCCTTGAAGGGAGTTAGGGAATCCAAAGAGTACAAATGAAGAGAAAGAGGAAAAAAAATAAAATAGAGAGGGAGTGAGAGCAAGGGAGGGAGAGAGAGAAAGAGAGAGAAAGAGAGGCAGAGAGACAGAGAGAGAGACAGAGAAAGACAGAGACAGAACAAGAACTCCCTGGACATGGGAGATAATCTATGCAAAGACACTGAAAAGGGAATCGCAATGTCTTGTCTGGGAAACACTTATATTCACTGGGAAACGTCTACATGTGTAGCACAGATGTAGGAACTATGGTTTAAAGGAACATTAGACCACTTCAACATTTTTGGTGGCTTAATTGGCCTTAATTACTCATAGTTTATCTCCACCCAGAACTCTTCTCTTATTAATCTACTCAAACTACAACATCAATAGGAACGACTCTCATTTCTATCTCTATCCTACAATAGCAACCACAACCAGGGGGCATCAAGGTGTTGCAGTGGATAAGGCACCAGCCCTGGATTCAGGAGGACCTGAGTTCAAATCTGGCCTCAGACACTTGACACTAGCTGTATGACCCTGGCCAAGTTACTTAACCCTCATTGCGCACCCCCCAAAAAAAAACAACCCTTTTTATGAACTTTAAGTTCACACATTTGACTAATGCCAAGCATCTAAACCTAGATATTTCAAACTCAAGTTATATAAGTAAAAATTCATCTTCTTCTTGCCTTGCCTCCAAACCAATTTTGCGTCCTACTAAATTCTCCCCTTCTGACACTTCCATTCTACTATGATTTTTGGTAATACAAAATGGTCCTGGGGGCAGCTAGGTGGCACAGTGGATAAAGCACCGGCCCTGGATTCAGGAGTACCTGAGTTCAAATCTGGCCTCGGACACTTGACACTTAGTAGCTGTGTGACCCTGGGCAAGTCACTTAAACCCAATTGCCTCACCAAAAAAAAAAAAAAGTCATTGAAAATAATCACTAGGGGACAGCTAGGTGGCACAGTGGATAAACACTGGCCCTGGATTCAGGAGTACCTGAGTTCAAATCCAACCTCAGGCACTTGACACTTACTGCTGAGTGACCCTGGGCAAGTCACTTAACCCCCATTGCCCTGCAGAAACAAAGAAAACAAACAAAAAAGAATCACTAAAGATTTCTACAGGCATGAAAAATAATTGGATTTATGTAAGAAAGTCTAAGCAGTTAACAAATAGATCATTAATGTACCTCAAATCTTCTGCTATATAAATATGGACACAGGGAAAAAGAAATAAAGTATTTTTTATTTAAACTTTAATAATGAAGTCTTCCCTTGGCTTACAATCTGTGTAAGCACACTATCCCATTCCAGCAGCAGATACCAGTCAAGCATGACAAAATGCAGAAAATATAATTAAGAAAAAAGTAAATGTCAGGGGCTACCTGATAAGGTACATATATAATAAATACTGTTTATTTTATTATTTTTGAGCTAGAAGGGTTCTGAGGAATCATCTATTCTTGTCCCTTCCTTGCCCTCCTTTCCCCCCATTTTTTTTCAGATAAGTAAACTCTGAGACTCAAAGATTTTTAAGTGAATTGTCCAGGGTCACACAGGGACTTAGTAGCAAGGCTGATACTGTAACCCAAGTGTCTCAGTCCAGAGATGTCATAGTCCAGAGGTGTCAAAACCCACAGCAGCCTGTTGGCTACATGAAGCCCAAAACACTACTGAGTGTCCCTGAAGCAGATTAAAATGTAGCAAGGAAATATTTAACAGAATAAATAAAGATACAATAAAGCATAGGTGGTATTTCTATAGGGAGAGGCCCCAGGTATAGAGAGGTCCACCTGAGTCAAGGGCTGTCATATGTGTGCCTCAAAGTAAATGTCTAGCAGGTTAGTGAGAACAGATATCAGGCCCACATGGGTGTATCCTTACTCAGTATAAACAGAAGTTACATAGCACAGAATGACTTCAGTTACATGACCTTTTTCCTAAAGTTATCCTATATATGCTCTTTTTTAATTTATAACCTCATAGTGTCTTCAAGTATGAAGTGTTTCTCTTCCTCCTCAGTACAACATAAATATTTGTGCCTTCTTTCTGAATATGTGTGACATATTTAATAATTCCCTTTAATGATCCAAATATGTTCTTAACCATTCAGGGTAACTTTTTAGCTAATGCAGGATATTGCTCCCCTACAGGGCTACATTGATAAATGTTTAACAGGTGGATATTTGAAAAGGCAGAATTATTTTTTTAATTTAATCTGAACTATTACCATTTTTGTCCATTACTTTAAGTCTACACAGTCAACAACAACAACAAACCAAGCCCTGATTTATCACTAAGCATTTCCAAATTTCTAAGATGTAAATGCTCACACTGAAAATTTAACAACTGGATTTCAAGATTCCCTCCCATTCCCCTTGCAACTATTCATTTTTCTGAGCAGCCAATAAGCTTTCTATGTTTGTAATCCTGAGGGGGTTGGGGCAGGAAGGGAAAGGGGCTTTTGCCTTATAAAATTTAATTCCCTTAATGAATTACAAGGCACTTTCTTTCTAAGGTAGGCTCAGTCCTTACCTTTTGTTATAAATAATTGGACGCTTGTTCCAGGGAGGATAACTGCATCCAACAGATCCTGAAGCTTCACCTGCCAGCTGGTTCGTGGGGACTTTGTAGTGTTAGTTCTTAAAGAAGCCAAGTGTCCAGATGGCCAGCAGACCTTTCTCCATTATGCATGTGTTTCCTCATTGTTTGACTCCACCTCCTCAGTTAATGGATCCAGACTCCATAAACTTCCCTGCTGCTATTCCCAGGTGAAGCTAAACTTTTTCTGTGCTAGTATGTGAAGAGAAATCATGAAAATCAAAATCACATAAAAGCAATGCTCCAATAATTGTCCTTGATGCCTTGTTCTTGTAGAAAAATGTCTGATTGGATCACACGCTCTTTGGCTTTCCTTTCTCATTTTGCTTCTATTTTATTCTCTCTGACCCCTGCCTACCTGCACTTCCCCAATCCAATTTTCTTTTTCAGCAAAATGTATAACTTTCCCATAAACTTTAAAAAATCATTGTTGTAGTATGGCAAGTAGACAGGCTCTTGTGCAGTCTTCTACCTAACTGGAATTATAATGTCTCTCTTCTCCATTTAGCAAAGATTTTTCACTATTTGACATAGATCAAGCCAGTCTCAGAAGATACTGAGTCTGGAGACTGGAAGAATTGAGTTCAAAGGCCACCTGTCACACTTACTAGCTGTGTGACCCTCAGCAGACCACAACCTTTATGAACCAAGATCATATGAGCTTGGGCGTGAAGTTGTAGGTCTCAGTATTCTCTTTCAATTCTCTTAGCCTATATTAGAGGCACAGTTCCAAAGTCTAGCCAGCCCTCCTTGAGGTCACTTTCAAGTTCCAGGAAGAATGTTTCTACTTATGCTAATCCTTTCCCTACTTTTGTTTTGTTTTGTTTTGTTTTGTTTTGTTTTGTTTTATTCTTGAAACTATTACTTCATTTCCAGTCTAAGATCCCTGAATTTTAAAATTTGCCTAGGCATTATTTACTAAGTCATAAACTGAATGTAATCTGCATTAGGGTAGGGAGTTTCCACAATGGGAGTTACCTATGCTATAGAAATCATGAATTCTCCCCACATTTACTCAAGGCTCATTCAATAGGGGGAAGTAAAATAATAAAATAATAATAATGGCCAGTATTTGTATAGTGCCTTAAGTTTTGCAAAGAACTATATATCTTACTTTATGCTTAGAACAAACTTAGGAGATAGTTATGATTATTATCCCCATTCTGTGGATAAAGAAAGCAAGTATGAGAAATGTTAAATGACTTGCCCTCAGTGACATAGCTAGTGAGTATGTTAAGCAGAATTTGAACTCCTGTCTTCCCATTGCTAAATCCTCTGTGACAGCTAGAGGCCTATAAAACAATTACAATATTAAAAGACTATTTTGTATTGACAAAAATCATTGAGATATGTTCTCCTATATTTTCCATAAATTTGTCTTATGTGAATACTCACTACTGACGTAGAAATCCAGGAAAATTGTATTTTCCAGTGCCTTTTAAAAAGGTGAATCATTTCCAGAAAGCTTCTACATAAATAATGTTCAAATACTGACAAGTGTCTATACAAAGTGAAATGGAGAGTTTAGTAAATTTCCCAGCCTATCTAGTTTCATGCCCATAAACCTCATGTCTCTTCTCCATGAGGATTTCTTTAAAAAATGTTTCCTCAATCATGTACTTCTCTTTGTCTCTAAATGAAGGAATTTGAATGGAAGAAAAGAACTGAAAATACTGAGAAATGGGATAGAAGTGTAGGGACCGATTTTTAATTAGGGAGTGTTAGCTAGTTGGCTCTCTGCAATATTGGGGCAATGATGGAGACTGGCAGCCTCCCTCAAAACAGAGCAGGATTTATTTAACAAGAACAAACTGAAGAAAAAAAAACACAAACAGGATCAGTAGGATCAAGGGAAAGGAAATAAAATGGGGAAAATGGAAATTATACAACCTGAACAACACCACCACCCAGGAATCAGCTGAGAACACACAGCAACGTCCTGTCATCTTCCAGCTTCAAGCTAGAATGCTGGAAAACCACCCTCCTTCCCAGAAGACCCCAGGCTGACCACACACAGCCCCCATCCAGTTGGCTGGCTACTCTGACAGTCACATGGCTGCCCTCGCTAGGCTTCCAATCATTATAATTTTGCCAGGCCTATGTAGGTGTCAGGGAGTGGTGATGACGTGAGGTGTCAGCACCATAGCAATGGCTACAGCCAGTGGGTGGAGCACCATGCAGTTTGCAGAGCCCTAGGCCGGTGCCTGTGCTGAGTTTTTTTTTTAATTCTAGCCAAAAGATGGGGTCATAAAAACCTCAAATAACAATAAATTCTTTACAGAAAGTTGAACAAATTGGGAAGAAAATATGACTGAGGGAATCTCTGATTTTTCTAGCAGGCCAGATTGAGCTCTGTAGAGTTCAGGGAGAACAGAGGGCATTGTGTATGGTTCACTGTCAGGACTGAGTCACCAAGCTACCTTTCTCAACACACTTTAATGATTGACCATCTACCAAGAGACAAACAATATGCTTGATGGCCAAACAAGATTTAAATAACAGAAAGTCACTTATGCTGTAGGCCCCAGACGACACATATCTAATCTATGAAAATCAGTTGGATGACTCTAGATTGGAGCCATCTAGGCCAATTCTCTCATTTTACAGATGAGGAAATTGAGGCAAAATAGAGTTAAGTGACTTACTTAGGGTCACATAAATCGTGTCTGAGGCCTTATTTAAAGTCAGATTTATCTGACTCCAGGCCTTGCACTCCATCTTCTATGCCACCTAGCTGCCCATAACAATGACAGCTAGCACTTTAAGGTTTGCTCAGTGATTTACATATGCTGTCTCAGTTGAACCTCATGACACCCCTGTTAAGTAGGGGATATTATTATCCCTGATTTGTAGCTGAGGAAACTGAGGCAAACAGTGGTTTAGTGTCTTGTCCAGGGTTGCAAAGCTAGAAAGTGTGGGAGACAGGATTTAAATTAGGTCTTTGATGTTAAATCGAACACTCTGTTTACTGAACTATCTAGCTATTAAATGAAAAAACCCTTGAACTAGATTACAAATTTCTTTGCTCCATCCAGTTTGGACTCCTCAAAGAGTATAGATTGCTTTTTACATTATATCCGTCACATGTAAGACAATTCCTAGTATCTAGTAAGGGTCCAAGTAACATTTGTTAATGAGGATGAAAGCAAAGGTAGCACCAGTCTGGGGCAGGGTTGGGTGGGGTGAAGGGGAAGAGATGGTTTCTAGTGATGGTTTGGACCTTGTGAGATGACCTTCAGCATGAAAACCAAATCAATTTCTTGACAATTCCAAGGAAGAACAAATCCCATGCCTGGCCATCCTGTATGTATGGACTCTTGTCCTTATTCTTCCATAAGTTCACTGTAAGGATTTCCTCCAAAATGCTGTGGGGGCTTTCTTACCATTCTTCTCCCATCTTGACTGCCATCTTCCCATAGACCTGAGATGGAGGTATCCCAGGCCCCTGCACCCAAGAGCCTTAGGAATGGCTATGTTTCCAGCCCAGTGCTCTCAGTCATCATCCTGGGGAGATTCATCCTGGCAACTGCTCCTGCTGAGGCTACAGACACAACTACTGAAGACTCAGTAAAGAAAGTTCTTGCAACCAAATTCCTTGGTACTGTCAAATGGATCAATATCAGAAAACAGATATTTCAGCAAAATAAGTGGCATTAGGGGGCAGCTAGGTGGTGCAGTGGATAAACTATTGACCCTGGAGTCAGGAAGACCCAAGTTCAAATTTGGCCTCAGACACTTGACACTTACTAGCTGTGTGACCCTGGGCAAGTCACTTAATCCTCATTGCCCCACCCAAAAAAATGGAATTGGAGGAGAAGCATGAACAACTACTTTGTTTTGGTCCCCTAAGGACCATGAGAATTTTCCATCTGAGTTACAAACAAAACCTTCTATCCATGTTTTCTCCTCTGTTAAACTGTGATCTGATTGAGATTGAGGCTTTTCTATTTGTATTCCCAGTGCTTTGCCCATAGTGAGCATTTAATCAGTGTATCATTAATTCATCAATGAGGATAGTAGTGAGATGCACAGGCTCTCCTTCAGTTAGGCTTTGCTCTTATCATATGACCAGCCCATCTCTTTTTCCAATTGTAACTTTCTTTGACAACATCCAGTATCCCAGTTCTTATTAATAATTCCTTATTTGTTAAATGATACATATTCTACGTGTCCACCAGTTACCACTCTGTTGCACTCTAGGTGATACTTGATAACTCGTTCTAAATTCTTCAATGATCATAGTATTCAAGAATACATAGCCATGTGATACCAACAGAGTAGACAAAATTTTATTGTTATGTACTGACTATATGGCAGTTATGAGATAGCTAGGTGGATCAATGGGTAAAGTGGTGGGCCTGAAGTCAAGAAGATTTAAGTTCATATCCAGCCTCAGGAACTTAGTTGTTGGGCAAGTCACTTAACCCGTCATTCAGTTTTTCTAAATGCAAAATGGGCATAATCAAAGCAGTTACCTCCCAGCATTATCGTAAGAATCAAATGTGATACTATTGGTAAACCACTTACCACAATGCTTGGCATATCCTAGGTGCTATATAAATTCTAGCTGTTATAGTTTATTGTTCTTGTTATTTGTATGACTCAAATTTCTTAAGGTCATTATAGGTGGATTTAACTATTGCCAGGCTTTGCTTTCCAGCTTTATTTTGAGTAAAACACTATTTTCGTGATCCTGAGTAAGTCATTTAACCTCTCAGCTCACTTTCTGCATCTATAAAATGGGGATAACAATTGTAACGAGGACCAAATGAGATAATATAAGTATATAAAATACTTTGCAAACCTTAAAATGCTATATAAATGCTATCTACCTACCTCTTTAATTCTTTTTTTTTAATGGGTTTCTCTCCTTCTCTCTCTCTCTCTCTCTCTCTTTTTTTTTTTTTTGGTGAGGCAATTGGGGTTAAGTGACTTGCCCAGGGTCACACAGCTAGTAAGTGTTAAGTGTCTGAAGCCAGATTTGAACTCAGGTCCTCCTGACTCCAGGGCCAGTGCTCTATCCACTGTACCACCTAGCTGCCCCTTAAATAATTATTTGTTGGGACACCTACCTCTTTAATTCTAACAGAATATGTAATTGAAGATTTTAAATGTATGGCTTATATAATATAATACAATGAACAAAATATCACATACTTCAATAGGGTTGCCACATTTTGGGGTATTTTTTCTACTTAACCTAGAGAATTTCTAGGAGAATTCCTCTAGTTTGTCTAGATGTCTATAAATAATGATTCTTGAGAATAATCAAAGTATGCTTCATCACCCATTGAATTGCCAGGCAGTGAGTTTAGAGCATGGGCTATGTGTGAAAAATCCTAATACAAAAACATGAAATTCAGAAGAGAGTTTTATTAAGTCACTGAACTGAAGCACCAATATGGCAAGTATGCTATCTATAATACAATCTAAAATGGTTCCAATTTTTCTAGGGAAAACTGGACAGTCTTTAAATCAATCAACAAATTAATGTGGTGAAGAATGAAGATTTAATTATTCAATATGAAGGGTTAATTTCCCAAATGAACTATTTAATTTAGAGGGGGAAAAACTTACAGACTTTGTTTCCACTTAATTAAATAGAATCATAAACCTTATGGAATGTTCTCCAAAGTGAAAAAACAACAAATAATTTTTAAAAGTTTTTCTATGAGACTTTTTTTGTGTTCCTAGCCATTTTCTCTTCTTTTTTAATTGATCTTTGAAATGATGTCTTTACCCTTTGTAATAAGAATAGTGTTATGTGCTCCAACCCTGAGGAAACATGATCATTTTATATGACAATAAAGCAGAAAACAACCTTGTAATTGGCACCACAGGGTCACCAAAAATACTATACCACCTCAAGTATGCTAATGCCTAAAAGGTCACATGTCAAGGAAGTGCATCAGAAAGAATCCATAGTTTGAAGATCCATGTGGTCTTCATTCTACTGTCACACATCATGAGCCCTCTATGACTTAATAAAGTTAAGGCCAGAGAGACAGACAGAGAGACAGAGACAGAGAGAGTCAGAGAGACAGAGAGACAGAGACAGAAAGAGACAGACAGAGAGGCAGAGAGACAGAGACAGACAGAGACAGAGGCAGAGAGACAGAATGAGACAGAGAGACACAGAGAGAAAGAGACAGAGAGAGACAGAGACAGAGAGACAAAGAGACAGAGAGAAAGAGACAGACAGAGACGGACAGAGACAGAGAGACAGAGAGAGCAAGAGAGTGAGGGAGAGAGAGAGAGAGAGAGCACAGAAGATATAGAATATGTTAGTCCAAAGATACAGAAAGATAGGAAAGGACTGGGTCTGCAAAAAGACCAAGGGATTTAGTTGTGATAAGATATAATCCATCAGATATCCAAAAACCATTCAAGAAGTGCTTACTATCATCAGACCCTTACTGTTCTAAGGTCTAGAGATGCAAAGACAGAAATGAAATAACCCTTTCCCTCAAGGAGGTTATAATCTATACAGTCTTCAAGAGCCAATTATTACATCTTCAGTGTATTTATACCTCAGAAATCAATCACCATAATCAATGCTTGATTTACTGTTTTATTGATTGTCTAGACTTGATAAAATGTTAATAATAAGGCAAATGTGTATGCATACTTTTCCCCCTAGAGAGCTGAGTGGTGAAAGCTTTACCAGCACATCTCCTATACTATTTTATAAGCATTACTTGAACTCAACAGGAGTACAACAGAAGGCTTAAGGAATGAAGTCATCACCAGATTGGAGGCTAAAAATAATTAGTAGGAATAGTAGTATTAACAGTAATTATTGATAATAATCATTATTAATAACTATACCTGGTATTAACATAGTGCTTTATAAGTGTGAAATTGAAAATTGATAAACCACTTTATTTTGCATTATTTTTTATTTATTGTTTGAGAATTGAAGCATTAGGTGGTGCAGTAGATATAGCACTGTTCAAATAGATAAGAGTTCAAATCTGACCTCAGACATTTACTAGCTGTGTGACTCCGGACAAGTCTCTTAATGCCATTGCCTCAAAAAAAATGAAAAAAAAAATCATTGCTTGAGAAATGTATCTAATCATTGGAATTGACATTTATGGATCAGATTTAGACTTGATTGTATAGGCTTCAGTGGTAAAGTTTGTAAGAGTTCAACTTTCCTGTTCTGTTGGACTACAGTCTGAGCAGAAAGATTCAAAATCAATGAGCTTTTATGGACCATGGGAGGATGTGAATCAACATGGTCATAGGATGTTTGCCCACCACAAAATGTTCCAGAGGATGTTATCCACCTTTATGTTTGTTTCTTTTTTCCACAATACTATGAATTTTATAAATCTCCTCTCTGAATCAAGCCAAATGTAAGACCCCCTCTTAATTTAGTTTATATCACAGGACCTTATGTAACCAATTATATGAAAGACTTCCTCTGCCTGTCAAAGAAGTCCTTGGCTACTGAGGGGTTTTTGTTCCATTTTACTGATAACTGATAGCTTTGTTAATAGGGGAAGCTAGATGGTTTAGTGGATAGAACATCAGCCCTGTAGTTAGGAGTCTGTGAGTTCAAATCGGATCTCAGACACTTACAAGCTGTGTGACACTGGGCAAGTGACTTGACCCTGTCTGCCTCAGTTCTTCATCTATAAAATGAACTAGAGAAGGAAATGGTAAACCACTCCAGTATCTTTGCCAAGAAAATGTCAAATGGAATCATGGAGAATTAGATAAAACTGAAACAACTCAAGAAAAGCCTTGCTAATAAATTGTTCATGCTCAGAACTTTGTGCTTCAATTTCTCTTTATTGCATATTTTAGCATGACAATAAGGTCTACAAAGTGCTTTATATCCATTATATCATTTGAGCTCCACAGCTCCCCTCAATAGGATTGAATTCCAGGTATAGGGGACAACCAGAACAAATTTGTGGACATAAGAGACTGTTATGTGTGAGAGACAGCAAAGGGGTCAGTTTAGCTGGATTGTATAGTATAGGAAGCAAAGTTATGTAAAATTGGATTAAGAAATTATCCTGACGCTTGCTTATAAAGACAGATGATGAACTTCTTTGAGTTTAGAAATGAGAGGGAGCTATTAAAGTTTACTGAGGAGGGGGTGATATGGTCAGAATCATACTTAGGAAAAAATCACTTTGACAGCTGTTTGTAAGAGGAATTGAAACAGGCAAACCATTTTGAAGGCTGTAGCAATAACCCAGGTAAGAGGAGGCCAGAGAAAAAGGAATAGCCATTTATTAATCATTTATATGTCAGCTACTGTGCTATATATATAATTTTGTTTTATTTTTTTACAAATATCTCATTTAAGCCCCAGTTGTCCCATTTTGCAGTTGAGCAAATTACGGCAAATGGATTTTATGTGAATTAACCAGGGTCACACAACCAACAAATATCTAATACTGGATTTGAACTCAAGACTTCCTTGACACCAGGCATAGTGCTCTATCCAATGTGCCACCTAACTGCCAAGGTGATAAAAGCTTAAACTGAGGAAATGTCCACATACATAAAGAAAATAGATAAGTTGATTTAGATGACATATAATCAGAGACGACAGAGAGAGAGAGTGCATATAGATGGTAGATAGAGATGTTTGGTAGCTATGTAGATAGATAATAGAGAAATAAAGAGATAGATAAATAAGTAGATAGATAGATAGAGATAGATGGAGAGATAGATGACAGATACATGTATTAAGCACTTATCATGTGCCAAGCACTGAGCTAACTACTGTGATAATGTTTGATATGATAAAAAATAAAAACAATCTCAGTCCCCCAAGGAGCTTACATTCTAACAGGGGAATACAACGCATAAAAGGGAGCTGGAAAAGGCAGGAGGGGAGCTGGAGGGTACTGAATGGGAGCAAAATTGAAAGTCAGGGGAGGAGCCATTATGGTGGAAGAAAAACATTAAATGCATAGAGCTCCTGACATAATTACCCCCAAAACAGTCATAAAACAACCCCTGGAGCAGTAAAACCCACAAAAATATGGGTTGAGATTATTTTCCAGCCAAAGACAGTTTAAAGGGGGCCATGCTGGGCTGCAATCCAACACAATTATGTTGACACAGACCCCAGGCATGCTGCACCAGAGAAATTTACTCCAGAGCCTCCAAATCAGCTACAGCACCAGAGGCTTCTGGAACTAAGCTTATGGTCAGGTGAGAGGGCTTAAAGGCTGGCCAAGGGGAAAGTGCAGGAGTGTCTGTGGGACCTAAGGAGGAATTCAGCTATCCCACCCCAGCAGGAAACCAGGAAGAAATCTTGAGCAGTGGGAGGCCCAGGTGGGGGAATGGTGCAGGCTAGTCAGAGCTAAAAACCACAGCACAAAATGTTTTGCTTGCTAATTTATTAGCAAGTTGGCTGGAGGTTATCTTCGGGCCAGAGAACAGGCCAGGCAAGAGCAAAACCTGCTCATCCTCAAACTGAAACATCTGAGATCCTCTGAAGCTTGGGACAGTGTAGCTTGGAAGTAAGGCCCCACTGTAAGAGGGAATTAAAAGTCAAGTGAAAGATGGCAAGATGAGCAAGCAAAGAAAGTTGAGAACTATAGAAAGTTTCTTTAGTGACAAGGAAGATCGAGAAGAACCCTCAGAAGAAGATAATGACCTCAGGGCCCCTATATCCAAAGCTTCTAAGAAAAATATGAATTGGTGTCAGGCAATGGAAGTGCTCAAAAGAGACTTTGAAGAGAAAGTAGGAGAGATAGAAGAGTGATTGAGAGAAACGGAGGAAAGAATGGAAAGAGAAATTAGAGAGATGCAGGAGAGTCATGAGAAAAAGTCAAGAGTTTGAAAAGCCAAATGGAAAAGGAGATACAAAAACTCTCAGAAGAAAATAACTCCCTAAGAATTAAGATTGAACAAATAGAAGCTAGTGACTTTATTAGAAACCAAGACACTGTAAAGGAAATCTAAATATAAAAGAAATTAGAGGCCAATATGAAATATCCCCTTGGAAAAAAAGCTGACCTAGAAAATAGATCCAGGAGAGATAATTTGAAAATCACTGAAAACCATGACAAAAATAAGAGTTTAGACAGCATCTTCTAAGAAATTGTCAGGGAAAAGTGCCCTGAGATTCTAGAAGCAGAATGTAAAATAGAAATTGAAGGAATCCTCTGATCATCTCCTGAAAGAGATTGCAAAAGGAAAACTTCCAGGAATATTATAGCCAAAGTCCAGAGATCCCAAATCAAGGAGAAAATATTGCAAGCAGCTAGAAAAAAGGAATTTAAATACTGTGGAGCTATAATAAGGATAAAACAAGATCTAACAGCATCTACATTAAAGGACCAAAGGGCATGGAATAAGATATTCCAGAGGGCAAAGGAAGTGGGACTACAGTCAAGAATCACCTACCCAGCAAAACTGAGTATAATCTTTCAGAGGCAAAAATGGGACTTCAATGAAAAAGAGGAATTTCAGGCATTTGTGATGAAAAGACCTGAACGGAATAGAAAATTTTACTTTCAAATACAAGACCCTAGAGAAGCATAAAAAGGTAAATAGGAAAAAGAAATGATGAGGGATGTTAAAACGTTAAACTGTTTACATCCTTACATGAGAAGATAATAATTCTAACTCATAAGAACTTTCTCAGTATTAGGACAGCTGAAAGGAATATACTTAGACAAAGGACACAGGTCTGAACTGAGTATGAAAGGATGATAACTGTAAAGCATTTTTTTTGTTCATCCTTGGTTTTTTGTGGGGTAGGCAAGGTGGAGTGACTTATGGTTGGGGCTGCATTTGGGCTCTGGGCCTCCTGGGTCCAGGGCTGGTGCTTTGTCCACTGTGCCACCTAGCTAACCCATGATGATATCTTTAAAATAAAGTTAAGGGGTAAGAGGAATGCACTGGACGAAAGGGAAAGGGAGAGGTAGACTGGGGAAAAGTAGCTCACATGAAAGAAGCAAGGAAAAGCTTATGGAGGGGAGGGGAAGAGAGGGAAGGAGTGGGGGAGTGAATGAACCTTACTATCATCAGAATGGTCTCAAAGAGGGAATAATATACATGCTCAAGTGGGTATAGTAATATATTTTGCCCTAAGGGAAATTGGGAGGGGAAGGAGATGGGGGAGAGGGAGAAGAGGGGAAGGAAGGAAGGGCAGATTGGGGGAGGGAACAGTAAAAAGCAAAACACTTTCAAGGAAGTTGAAGATGTTCTGCATAACTGCACATGTATGACATATTGAATTGTTTGATTTCACAGGGAGGGTTAAAAAAGGAGGGAGGAAGAAAATTTAGAACACAGTTAGCTGAAATACCTTAATCTCTTCAGAGTGGGCTCAAGAAGAGAATAACGTACACACCCCATTGGGAGAATTAATATATCTAACCCTACGGGAAAGTAGGAGGGGAAGAGGAGAAGGAAGGAAGGGTGAAAGAATGGAGGGCAGAGTGGGGGAGGGGAAAGTAAGAAGCAAAACACTTTTGAGGAAGAATATGGTAAAAGAAGATAGAAAATAGAGTAAATATCATTGAAAGGGAATGGGATGGAGGAAAACATTTATGATGATTGATTATAATGGCAAAACATATGGTGCCTACTATGCTGGGCTATTGTGAAGAAAATTCCTTGTAAAGTTTAAGGTACTATATAAAAGTTAAGATGAACAGGATGCTATCAGAATAATCTGGAAAGACCTACATGAATGGAAACAGAGTGAAATGTGCTGTATACAAAATAATAGCAATAGTGTAAGATGATCTGCTATGAAGGACTTGGTTATTTTCAGCAATGCAATAATCCAATATAACTCTGAAGGTCTTATGAAAATTGCAATCCATCTACAGGGAAAGAACTGATAGTATCTGAAAACAGATTGAAGCATAATTTTTTGACAGTTCCATAATCTGAAGTTTTATTTTTAATCTTTTTTGTCTCATAATCTAGCTAATACAGAGATGTTTTCCATGACTACTCATGTATAATTTATATTAAATTGCTTGAGCTTTGGGGGGTGGGGGTGGGAAGAGAGGGAGGAAGAGAAGTAGTAACACAATGTTTAAAAAATCCATGTCAGGGGCAGCTAGGTGGCGCAGTGGATAGAGCACCAGCCCTGGAGTCAGGAGTACCTGAGTTCAAATCTGACCTCAGACACTTAACACTTACTAGCTGTGTGACCCTGGGCAAGTCACTTAACCCCAATTGCCTCACTAAAAAAAAAAATAAATTAAAAATTGATGTCAGGGCAGCTAGGTGGTGCAGTGGTTAGAGCACCGGCTCTGGATTCAGGAGGACCTGAGTTCAAATCCAGCCTCAGACACTTAACACTTACGAGCTATGTGACCCTGGGCAAGTCACTTAACCCCACAATTGCCTCACAAAAAAATTGGTTTCAAAATTTGTTTTTACATGTAATTTGGAAAATAAAATTCTAAACTGAGAAAAAAAGAAAAAGAGAAAAGTCAGGCAAGACAGGAGCCAAGCAGGCTAAGCAAGGACAAGGAAACGAGAAATATGCAGAGCAAGGAATAGTCCCATTTGTCAGGTATATAAAGTACCTGAAGCAAGAAAAATGAAATAAGGCTAGAAAGCTAAGGTTCTGCCAAACTGTGGATGGCCTTCAATGCTAACAGAGTTTGAAATTTGCTCAGTGGGCAATAGGGTACCACTGTCCATTTTGCAACCTAGGCCTTCACTATGCTTATAATGTTTTCTTTTATTCCCCTCTACATGCTTTACAATCCAGCAAAACTGTATTTCAAGACTCAGTGCCTTTTGACTGGCTGTCCCCTATACTTGATTTGTTTTCCACATTTACTTCTACTTCCCAGCTTCCTTGGTGTTTTTCAAGTTGCAGCTCAAACCTGTTTTATAGGAAGTCTTCTATCCTTCCCCAGTACCCTTCCTCTTAGAATACTTCCTATCTACTCTGTATATTTCTGGCATGTATGTAGTTCTTTCTAAGGTGTCTTCCCATTAGAACATAAGTTCTTGAGAACAAGGGCCACATTTTTATTTTTCTTTATCTCACTGAGGCTATTGAGTAGTTTTCTGCTGTGTTCCTCTCTTTGTGACCCCATTTTTGTTTGTTTTTTGTTTTGTTTTGCAAGGATACTGAAGTGCTTTCCCATTTTCCTTCTCCATCTCACTTTACAGATGAGGAAACTGATCAATCCACTGGGCCATGTAGCTGAATTTAGTTAGTCGCTTAATAAATGTTTGCTAAAGAAGAGTCTGTTTAAATAAGATCATGCTAGAAACAGAGTATGGATTGAATAAAGAAAAATAAAAGTGTTTTTGCTTTTTTTTCTCACACACCAGCTACTGTAATAATTTCAGTGAGTAGCAATAACAGTAGTGGTCATAACAAATAAAAGCAGATCATTGATTTTATAAATGGTGCAGAAACAAAATTCATAGAAATTGGTAACATAATCTATATAAGAATTGAAGATATATTTGTACGTACAGTACATAGAGCCCTGGGCCCAGAATCAGGGAGACTTCTTGCTGAGTTCAAAACTGGCCTCATACACTTAATACCTGTGTTACCCTGGCAATTCACTTAACCATGCCTGCCTCAGTTTTCTCATCTGTAAAATGAGCTGGAGAAGGAAATTGCAAACCACTCTATTACCTTTGCCAAGAAAACCCCAAATGGGGTAAAAAAGAGTCAGACATGACTAAAACAACTGAACCATTACACATAAGACAAATCCTGTTCCTCTTGAATTATATATCTTTTAATAATTCTATCCTCAAAATTAATTTTTTGACTTACAGTGCTTCCCCAAATAAAACAAGAAAGACTAGCGAGGTCATTCAGTATAGATAGCATAAAGAGCATTAAACTCCACGTCAGAAGATCTGGGTTCCAGTTTCAGTTCCATCCTAACGATCCACTTGATCTTACTGTAGATCTCGGTATGTTTATCTGTATGGGAGAATTAATTACAGGGAGAAGAAGGGGAAAGTTGGATTTCTATTAACTTTAGGTCACCTTCCAACATCAAAATGCCATGAGTCTATGCAAAATCTGGAGTAGGGCTAGGAAACTGACAATTTGATGAGTGTGTTTGGAGATTCAGTGTAAGGTGGAATGCTGCCTGCTTTCACTAACTAAAAAAAAAAAAAAAAGCAAAGCAAAGCAAAGTCTTACATTAATCAGGAAAAAATCACTCAGAATACCGGGTCCCAAATAACTTTCAAAACTTTAGTCAAAATATCAAAGGGATTAACATGTGAAACCAAGGAACTTAGTCCACTTTGAGGTGTTAACACTTACCCAATGTTAAAAGTGTTTCTTGGAAGCAAAATTAACTTTGGAGTATTTTATGAAACTTTATAAAGAGTCCCTTCATGTATTTTCCCCCCATCACTTAGCCACTGACATAAATGCACTGTGGGGGAAAATCATCTGAGCTTTTCCAAATAATTAGTTATGCCTAAGATAAGGATAACTTGTTTTCTACAGCCAAGCAGCAGGTTTTTGATATGGAATTCAAATTAGCTCATAAATATTGAAGTGATGAGCTTAAGGAAATGGTGTTATTTGATGCATGGCCTATCTTGGAGAATTAAGCTAAAAGGGAAACTGCAGCTAAGGTGCTGCTCTCCTACTGTGGAAATTGTTCTCCTGATACAGCATCACTAAGAGCATCATAATGAAATGTTCACACCAGGTCTTGGATGTTCTCGGATAGTAAGCATGGTTTCCAGTCTACCAAATACCATTGATATCAATTGATAGCTCTTTTTCTTAATGATGCTTACAGTTTACCATGGAAAGTAGTCAATGTATACTATTCACTAGAATAGAGTGCTAGAATTAAATCCAGGAAGACTTGAGTTTGAATAACACTTAAGGTGTTTGTTAGCCATATGAAACTGTGAAAATTATTTAACCTCTTTTTGAGCCTCACTTTCGTCAATTTTAAAATGAGAGTAAATAATACCACCAATTTCAGAGGACTGCCATGAGAATAAAATGAGATAAAACATATGACACTTTATAAAACTTGACATCTATAAAAATGTGAGCTATTAATATTATTTTCATGTTTATTTATGAACTCAATTACCTATTTAATTTTTTCAAAGGTATACATTTTGCTCCGTATTCTAACTTGATTCCCAGGCTTTGGGGCATAGTTTTTGTTTGTTTGTTTGCTGCCCATTTTATTTTTCATGCAAAGAATACAAGCTAACACTAGGACTTGCTCATAATGAGGGTTTCATAAATGTTTGTTGCAGGAATGGGGCAAATTTGATTTCCTAATTTTTCAATTAATGTGGGCTTATTGAATGTTTCCTTAACTGTAAAATAAATGTGTTGGGACTCATGGCCTCTGAGATTACTTTTAGCTCTAACTCTAAGATCCTATGCTCATGATATATTTGATTTAAAGACTGATAAGGAAGAAAGTGTAATTCTTAAGCCCTGACGAGATAGATAACACTTTCTATTACTTTGAGCAAGTTATTTCACCTCCAGGGATGTTAATTTCTTGTTAAGAAGCCAAGATAACATATCTTAGAGAGGTGTTATAAAAATTAATTGGATCATATTCATAAAATGCTTTGAAAATGAGGGAAATAATCATTAAGAAAACTTGGGAAGAGTATTTGTTTAAGTCTTCAATTTCAACAAGCTTTGTTTAAAAAAATGAGAAAAGGTTTTGCTGCCTTCCTTCTGCCTTAACAGGGAGGAAAGGAATTTTATTTTATCACTGTAAAGATGATAACTGATAGAAATGATGCTTGGTTTCCTTAATAATCACATTTTGGTCTTTCTTCAAACTGTTTCTATCAGCTTGCTTGAAAAAGGTGCCACCTCATATATTCAAAAATGAACCCATCTGAAAACATAGGGATTACAAAAGTCCCTATACTTCTTTATCTAGTTTCCTGGGGATTGATTGTCTAGTGCGTCAGCTTGCTTTTGGATCCCTTCTGCTTTTTCTTATCATCACATAAAGTCATCAGCTTGTTATTAATTTTAATCCTTCTGAATTTTGTTGAAAACTGAGCAGTATCTCCATAGTATGACACTGAAATTGCTCAAAATAACACCAAGTACAATAATCTCAGGGACCAATCTCTGTAGGAAACAAGATTTCTTCATCCTATAAGTAGACAAGTGTTTATTATAATTTTTTTCAGGAACAATTGTTTAACAGATATCTATTAATTAACTTTTTTAAAAAATTCAATTAATCTAATACTGTATTGGAATTGGGAATGGTGGGTGACTGATTTGCATAGTACACATTTACCATTCTGACTTCTACTTGGGCAGAAAACATGACCCAGTAATTTGGGATGAATACTCCAAAGCCTATCTATTTTCTAATTAACCACAAGTAATAGAAGTATATTTGTTAAATTGTTGTCTATGGGGGCAGCTAGGTGATGCAGTGGATAATGCACTGGCCTTGGATTCAGGAGGACCTGAGTTCAAATCCAGCCTCAGACACTTGACACTTAACTAGCTGTGTGACCCTGGGCAAGTCACTTAACCCTCATTGCCCTGCAAAAATAATAATAATAATAATAATTGTTGTCTAATACTCAGTCATTTAAATCTGCCTCATGAATTGTTCCCCCCCAAAAAAATATGAGTCTTGTAAATTCTCTTCAACCCATGACTTTATTTTTCATCTCTATGCTGATTTCTAGAAATAGATATTCATACCCAGTCTCCCCTCCCAAACTACCGGCTGGACATTTCAAACTGGATATCCTGACATATCAAACTCACTATGTCCAAAATTGAACTCATTGTCTTTTCCCCCAAATCCTCATGTCTCCCAAACTTTCCCATTTCTGTAAAAAATGTGACCAGTCTTCCAATTTCATAATTTTGGTATTATTCTTGAATCCTCACTCTTTCTTACATAGCAGATTCTCACTCTTTCTCAAACATATACAATTTGTTGTCAAATCTTGGCATTTCTGCCTTCTCAACATCAGTAGCATCCTATCATGTCTCTCCACACAAATATACTGCCTTAGTTCAGGTCCTCATCAAATCTCATATAGATTATCACAATATCCTCCTAATTGTTTTCCCAGGCTCAGGCCTCATCCCACTTCTGTCCATTCTACACACTGCTACCAAAGTGATTTTCCTTAAGTGTTAATGTAACTGTATAACTCCCATACTCAGTCAACTCCAGTGGCTTCCTGTTACTTCATGAATACCATAAATGCCCTAACCATTATTAGTAAAGCAGTTGTTGCACTTGAGATGCTTGGCTGAAGGTTGTATTATTCCTAAGAAAGTTCTTCAATGCAATTAGAAGTTGAGGGTATAGGCCTTCTTTGAAGGAAAAGAATTCCCAAATGTCATATAATAGCAGTCAAGGAAAAGAGCTCTCTTTCTCAATGTCACAGGGCTTTAAGGAATAGTGTGATGAAATAATGGGATTTAGCAGATACTCAAAGACCCACCTGGAGATTAATCTATACTGATTGAATCAAGTGAGAGTGATTGACTGCTGATTAATTATGGAAACTTATCATCTCAAGGACTAACTGCTCTTACAATGAGTTTGATATAGGCCCTGTAGAGAATATATGTACAACAGGAGGAGAGATAGGTACATGTAAATCTATGGTTTGTTTATGATGGCAACTATATAGACCACAATTGCTGGACACAGTCCAGTTTCTTCCTCTCTCCCTTCTAAAAGTTTTCTCTTTCTTTCACTAAGTCTGATGGCATGGTCAGAATCTATCCACCTGTGGCCTAGCACAATTACTGGATGTCTCAAAACCATGAGATGTGGTATGATAACCTTTCCATAACATTTTCAAGTGTCATGAACATGTTACTAAATTTGGCTTTGACCCAGACACATGGTGGTAAGAAGTGTTATAGATTGCATAACTACCTCAACCCTCTATTATATAAAGGAGGGAATGTAATGGAATGAATTAAATTTGATCATTGACAATGCTATGCTAGGATAGCTCCCTCTGCTGGAGATAACCCTAGTTCAGAAACAGATATTGACCAATCTTTAGGATCAGATCAACAGAAACTGCTACCCCTGCAGGAAACTATAGAACATACCAAAAAAGGAGCACCAATTCGAGTCAGAAAATAGAGCCCCTTTAGACCAAGTGACTTGAGCGCATGGAAATCAATCATCCTTAGTTTTGAGAAAAATCCAAACACTGTAATTTCACAGTTAAGGACTATATTTAATGCATATTAACCCACTTTGGCTGATGTTACTTGCCTTATGGAAACTTTACTTGCCTGAAGACTGATGCTGAAGCTTCTGATTTAAGGCAAGCACAATTTAGATTTTAAACATCACAATAGCATCATGAAAATATCATTTTGCAGGACTTATAAAGACCTTCTAGTGCAGAAAAGTTGTATCTCTTTTGAAATCAATAGCAAAACTGAAACTTGAACCCAGCTCTTCTGTCTCCAAGATTTGTGTTCATAAACTAGACCAAACTGCCTCTCTGCATATCTGAACAATTAAAACAAAGCTTCTTAAACTGTGGGTCATGATCCCACATGGGGTCATGTAACTGAATGTGGGGGTCAGGAAAAATTTGACAACAGTAAAAGGTTATGTATACCTATTTTATATATCTACATATCTGGGTTGCATAAAAAATTCTTGGGAGAAAAGTGTAAGTGGAAAAAATCCTGATCTAAAGTAATCCCCATACAATTTGTTGTTGTTGTTGTTGTTGTTGTGTATTGTTGTTGTTTGTTGTGTGTCCCAAGAGGACCATTAAATTGGGATGATGTCAGGACTTGTAGTGAATTGGATTCAAGTGAGGAAGGGCTGCTCAAGGTCACCAACCTCACTCTTCCAGAGCCATCTGGGTCCAGTGGCAAGATACACATCAGGACAACTGGAGATGGCCCAGGATGTTTAAGGCAATTGGGGTTAAATGACTTGCCCAGGTCACAGAGCCAGTAAGTATCTGAGTTGAAATTTGAACTCAGATCCTCTTAATTCCAGGGCCAGTGCTCTATCTACTTCATCACGTAGCTCCACTACTACAATTCAATATAGAATTAGAATGGCCTTACAACAATATAGAATTAGAATGGCCATACAACAAGCCTTACAAACAGGTAGCATAATCTACCAGGAACTTCATAAGTATAAAAGTCATTCATTCCCACAAAGTAACTCTTGTCCTAGATAACACTCATTTCTAGAAACCTCTACTGTATGAAACACAAAGATAACTTATAGAAAGAAAGAATAAGCTTATGCAGAATTCTTAGATTCACAAAAGCCTTCAGTGTACTTGCAAAACCCTTCCCACCTAGGCAGAAATAGGGCTGGTTTACTCCCTTGCCTATGAATAATTATCTAAATCACTGTAGAGGAAAATACCCTCTTCTATCTCTGTGTAGGGACTTGAAAGCTCTGCATAGCATAACAGTAATGACTTGACTCTGATGGTAACCCTTGTAGCCAAAATGTGGGTTTATTTTCAGGAAAATAAATCTGAAAATGAAAGATAGAGCATAATAGATTCAATTTGTTAGTGTGTGCCCCAGGAAAAAGACTATCAGAGTATATTCAATCCATATATGAATAAAATACTGTAGTGATTTTTTTTCATTCTTTCATATTTTTGAAGCCGTGTGTGGTTCCTTACCTGTAGCTTCATTAGATTCATGAACTATAATAAATTTATATATTACTCTATGTGCTATCTGTCCTACAACTGAATATGATAAGATTGTTTCAAAAACTGTATCCTTTTACCATGAACAGTATATCCTAGCTCAGTTTTGGTCAAACTTCAAAAACTAGGGGGCATCTAGGTGGCACAGTGGATAAAGCACTGTCCTTGGATTCAGGAGGACCTGAGTACAAATCTAGCCTCAGACACTTTACACTAGATGTGTGACCCTGGACAAGTCACTTAACTCTCATTGCCCTGCAAAAAATAAAATAAAATAAAATAAAAAACAAATTTCAAAAGATAAAATCAGATATAAAAAAAAGAAAAACAAAACAAAACTGAAACCAACAAAAATGGTTAGCAGTTATTCATCATTACTTCTTATGTCTCTGTATTTGGAGATAACTTAAGATAAAAAGGAGTGAATTATAGGTGATGATAATATCCACTCATTTTCAAAAACTGCCAGAATTTGTGGTTATGTCATATTATGATTTCTTTTTAGGAAGGAAAAAAATGCTTTTCCTATTTCTGCTTCTAAAGTACTGAATTCTAGAACCAAGACATAATATCTTTTGGACTTTTACAATTATTTCAAATCACATAATTTCTTTGATTTTAAATTATTTTTCAAGCTATATGACCACACTAATAATATCACCAATGATTCCCTCAGGCCTGTGCACTGGAAACTTTCAAATAGTAGTGTTTTTTTTTTTCTTTTTGCAGGGCAATGAGGGTTAAATGACTTGCCCAATGTAACACAGGTAGTAAGTGAGAAGTGTATGGATTTAAACTCAGTTCCCCCTGAACCCAGGTTCTATGCTTTATCTACTACGCCACTTAGCTTCCCAACAGTAGTTTTAAGTACAGACCAAATAAATTTTATTGTTTAGGACAAAGAGTGAACATAATGTCAAAGATCTTACATGAATAAAATAGGCATCATAGACTTAGATTTTAAAAGTACCTTAGGGATCATCTACTATGACTTCCTAATTGTAGAAATGAGGAAAATGAGAACCAGGTGAGTTTACCACATTTGCCTGAGGTTGTATAGATAGTAAGTAGCAAATCTAGGATTTGAACCCAAGTCCTTTGACTTACAAATCCAGAAATCAACTTACCTATCAATCTATGGTAAATAAATAAATAAATAAATAAATAAATCACACTTCCCCATTACCCTAAGACAAAAGCTGATCTTTCCATTTTGCTATAGGATGCTATAGAGTTCAAAAATACTATGTTCTTCTAAGGTATATTTCACTTCAGAAATATAATTACTTTCCTTTCTTATTTTGTTTTTAGGGAACATCCTCAAGATGGCATGGTGAGTGGATGCAGAACAGTCCAACGTTTTCATAATTTCTCCAGCAAAGATTTAAAAAAATAACCTGCCCCCCCAAATATTACACTGAGTAATGATCAAGAAATGTAAAGAAAAACTATATTAAGATCATTTTGCTGGTCTAGATATACACAAAAAGACGGTTTTTAAGCCTGTAAGCACTAGAGAGGAGATACAGACAAAAAGAAGAAAATAAATGTCCAGCTTAGCAAGACATCTCAAGAACCAGAGGAAAATCAATAAAGCTTGGAATGTATAGCTGTATCTCAGGGGCTAGGGTAAGAACAACCAGACTGGAAAGGCAATCACAGTGCACCCCATACTAGAATGTTCTTATAGATTTTATTGTCTAGAGCCAAACCCTGAGATCCTTAAGGAGCACATCAAGTATCACTCAGACCTCAGATAATATAGATCAAGATGATCCCAGGTACCATCTTTCCTTCTAGAATTCCACAAAGCCCAGCCCTGATACAAAGTCCAAGTTCAGAAAGAAAGTTTTGAAAAATGATTAAATAAAAGGAAACACCAATGGCTTTTTAAAAAGTGTCCCAAACACATAACACATAAATCTAGAATAAACAACATTTCTATATCAACTACAAGGAAAGCTTCAAAAAATTTTACAGATCTTCCAAAAGCTCTGATGGAATGCCTGATGGAAATGAAGCAAGATGTAAATAAAAGATATCAAAATGAATTGAGAGTTTTGGAAGAAATAATTAGAAGGAAAATAAAATTAGTAGAAGACGTATAAGATTTTACTCAAATAATAGACTCTGAAAATTAAATTGAAGCATGCAGAGATCATTGACTCCATAAGACAATAAGAAATACTAGAAAAAAAGCCAAGGGACTGGAAAAACATCATAAAATGGAAGATATCTTCTATCAAAAATAAATGACTTGGAAGACAGGTCAAGGAAAAAAAAAAAAACACGTGAATCATTGACCACCTGGAAAACCCTGACCATAAAAAATGTAGTTGCAGTATTTTGATGTCATGAATGAAAATTACTCAGGATCTGCTAAAAAATGAAAGATAGAAAGAATCTATTGGTCACCTCCTGAATTAAAACTCCCAAGAATAACGTGGCAAAATTCAAATCTTTCATGTCAAAGAAAAAATACTGTAAGTATGAAGGCAGAATCATTTAAATACAAAGGGCCTATCATCTGTGAAAATCATACAAAGCCTCGAAGAAAGAAGCAAGAATAACTTACCCAGAAAACCAGCATATTTTTATGAGGGGACTGGGGAAAGGATGAATGGTTAATGAAAATGGAAGACTTCAAAGTAATCTTGATGAAGAGACCTGAGCTACTTTCAAATGCAAACACAGGTGTCAAGAGGAACAGCAAAGAACTGGAAAAATGATAGCTACTGCTCAACTGGGGAGATGGAGAAACAAATAATGGTATACATATGTAAAGGTATATCATGGCACATAAGAAGTAAAAGAAAAGATGGTATCAGAGAAACAGAATTATAGTTTAGACATTTCAAACTGCATCCCCAGAGATCTCTCAAAAACTAGGTTCCTTATTTTTCTTTCAAAATCTATGACTCTTACAAACTCTCCTATACCTTTAAAAGGTACCTATCCTTCTACTAGTCTCCCAGGTTTATACCTTATGATTATACTAGATTCCTTACTTCCCTTTGCCCCATATGTCCTATCATTTAACCAATCTTTCCATTTTTACCTTAAAAATATCCTAGGAGTCAATCCCCCACCCCCTTTTTTGTCTCTACTCACAGTTCAAGCTCACATCACTGGTCATAATACATTTTACAGGCCTCCTAAATGATCTTCCTTCTTTAGTCTCTCCCTACTTATTTCCATTCTACACAGATTTTCTGATGTGATTTTCCTTAAGTGTGTGTCTAACTGTAGGATGCAGCTACTCAACCAACTCCAGGGGCTTCATTTGAACTCAAGTCTTTCTGATTCCAAGTGTCACTATGTATTCTAAGTATCTATGCCTCACTGACCCTCTCAGAAGGACTTCAGAGTTTTGATAACTTTTAGTGGAAGGAGCAGGGTTATCTATGTGTGTTTTTTTCTGGGATGCCATTAAAGATCCCTCTAGAACCTTATCATGGTATAATATGACTCTATCATATCAGAGGCAACACTATAAAAATGTAAACTCTGGAGGTCCAACCAAGCATGAAAGGCTTTTAATGCAGTCTTAGTTATGGCATTGATGCCTTACATCTGTGGACCAGCCTTATCATCAGGTTAATCATTATGTGATTCATTTAATGATGCTTGTACCTATCAAAAACTGTCCTAATAAATAGTAGCAGGGTTAAGATCTGGGTCAATGTTAAAGTACAAGCCATTTTTTTTTGATGAGTTAGTATTCAGAGTGATTGCATAGATGTGTGTTATGAAGACACTCAAGCATCTATCTATCTATAGCTAACTCTTGAAGATTCTTACTCCCTTTGACCATTAATCCTGTACATTATCCATGTCTCATGTTTAACTCCCATATTTTGATGTTTATACCACCAAATGAATGATTTGGTTGCTGAATAGGGTGTCAAGTGAAGAGGGAAGAGAGAAGGGAAAGGAAAAATAATATGCCTGAGGAAGTCTATTTTTTACTCTCAAATCCCCAAATGACAAATATTAATGTTGAAATTGGTACAACATGCTGATGCCACAAATTGATGCTACTACTGATGTTTAATGAGCATTAAGTTTGTTGAACAATGTGTAACATGATCCTATATTAAAAACTACTTATAGTATATATACTTAACAGATTAACAATAATAACTTATACACATCTACTCTTACCTTTATTCATCAGTGTGGGAAGTTCAAGCAGAATCATCAGTTCAGTCCCTAACTTCACAGAGAAATTGAAATGTTAAGACAGGAATGCTTAACCATTTTTATGTTATGGATCCCTTTGCAATCTGGTGAGGCTTATGGACTCCTCAGAATAATATTTTCCAAAATTGAAAAAAACATTAAATTTGAGTTGTAGATTAGTAAAAATAGACATCCTTTTCCTATCTAAATCCATAGATACTCCAATGACACGTATTCATGGACCCAGACTAAGAATCATTTTTGTATTTATAGACTTTTAGTGGTAACATACATGGTTTGTAATGGGTGGAGTATAGCAAAATTTTAAGTGAAAAATGTCTCAAGAAACTCATGCCCAGGGGCTGCTAGGTGGTGCACAGGCAACTAGGTGGTACAGTAGATAGAGCACCGGCCCTAGATTCAGGAGGACCTGAGTTCAAATTCAGCCTCAGACACTTGACACTTACTAGCTGTGTGACCCTGGGCAAGTCACTTAACCCCAATTACCCTGCAAAACAAAAAAAGAACAAAAACAAAAACAAAACAAAAAATACCTCATGCCCAAGACCTATCCATCAAGGTGAAATGTCTTCAGATATAGGTTTTATACCAGACTGTTTTTGTTTTGTTTTCTTGTCATTTGAGGACGAACCTAACTAAATTCAGACAAGTTCATTACCACTTGATTGACTAGGAAGGGTTGAATGCTTTTGGCCACAACAGCCCAAGAAACTGTGTTCAGGAGCTTTGGAGTCAGCCTTGGAGGAAGAGCAACCCTGCTAATTAAATATTAAATTATTGAAGCCTATCATTTATGTCAATTTCCCAGTACCCTCTTGGTGCTGTCTCCTTCATCTTATCCTCATCTACTTGTACATTACCAATAACTACAAGAGCTAATGAAACTTATTTTCCATGCTGAACAGACATTGTTTCTTTGATGTAAATGGAAACAGATGGTTGATCTCACTGGATACATACAGCACTGAATTACTAATTGTTCAAGAAAGCTCATTGGAGCTCTATTGGCTCCTAAGAAGTGGAGTATCTCTTGTTTCTAGGAAAACCATGAACGTTGGTAATTTTATGATGATGAAAATTCTAGTTGATTTTACAACAAAGAACAGTGGATAAAACTGATCAAGATTCAAAATGAAAGGCAAGAATGTAGAATAATTATTTGACCAGAAATAATAGGAACAGTTCCCCCTGGTGTTCTTAAGTTCTTAAATCTGCCACACAATGCGATGTTTCCAATTATGAATAATGCTCACAACTTATAAACTTTACCCAATAAGAAATTTATCATATGCATTCATGGGATTATAGGATTTAGAGCTGGAAGAGATAATGGAGATGGTTTAGTTAACACACACACACATACATGCACGCTGCTTTTCAAAAAACGCAATTTTGCAATATGAAAATTCTTTTTTTCTTAAGATTTCACAGGCAGTTTCCCATTCATCATATATCATTTTCCTAACGCTAAACCCGATCAAATGGTCCTGGTGGTTCATTCTGGCTAAAACCCCAGAATCTCTGATAAATCAAAATTTTCTGTACCCCATAAGGAAATGGAGAGGAAGATGCTGGTCACAGGTACTCTGTATCCCCCTGGCATTTAAGACTTGCACCCATATCACATTTTCTTGCAACATAAAAATACTTACAAGTCCAAGAGGGGTAGCAGACAGCACGAGTAGAAAGAGAACATCTCTTAAAATCAGAAGATAATGGTTCTAATCCTATCTTTGACACAAAATGGTTGACCCTGGGTAAGACATTGAATTTCCCTGAGCATAGGTTTCCTCTTTTGACAAGTGAAGATAATACTTCCAAGCCCTACCTCAGGTAAGTGTTCTGAGAAAACCACTTTGTAAACCTTAAAGTGCCTTCTTATATAAGGTGTTTTTAAAAATTATATTCACTTCAAGCCTGTCTGAAGTTTCCCAACAGTCAATCCACAGTGACTCTCTATCTGTATCTGTATCTACATCTATACATACATGCAAACTATAAGTGTATATATGAATATAAACATGTGTGTGTATACGTGCATGTATGTGTGGTTTTTTGCTACATAATGTAAAGAATTAATTGTTATTTGAGGTTTTTATGCCTCCGCGCACTGGCCTGGAGCTCCGCAAACTGCATGGTGCTCCACCCACTGGTTGTAGCCATTGCCAGGGCTCTGGCACCTCATGTCATCACCATTCACCAACGCCTACATGGGCCTGGCAAAATTATAATGATTGGAAGCCTAGTGAGGGCAGTCATGTGACTGTAAGAGCAGCCATCCCATTGGCTGGGACTGTGGGGGGTGTTTCTAGGTTTGGGGGAGGAGAATTGGGAATTCTAGGTGGAAGTTGGAAAGCAACAGTCGTTCTGCTGCGTATTTTCAGCTGATTCCTGGGTGATGGTATTTTTTCAGGTATTATAATTTCCCTTCCCCTATTTTGTTTCCTTTCCCTTGATCCTACTGATCCCATTTGTGTTTTTTTTTTTAAGTTCGTTCTTGTTAAAATAAATCTTGTTCTGTTTTGAGGGAGGCTGCCAGTCTCCTTCCTTGCCCCAATATTGTGGCGAGCCGCTTAGCTAGCATTCCCCAATTAAAATTGGTCCCCACAGTTTTTGGTGAGCCAGCCAGGAGAGATTAACCTAGCTTTCCAGCTTCCACCTAGAATGCCCAATTCTCCTCCCCCAAACCTAGAAACACCCCGCACCATCCCAGCCAATGGGATGGCCGCTCTGACAGTCACATGACTTCCTTCACTAGGCTTCCAATCATTATAATTTTGCCAGGCCCATGTAGGTGTTGGTGAGTGGTGATGACCTGAGGTGCCAGAGCCCCAGGTACACCAGTGGGTGGAGCACCATGTGGTTTGCAGAGCCCCAGGACAGTGTGCACAGAGGCATAAAACAAATAACAATTAATTCTTTACATTAGTCTGACTTTTTTCTAGAGTGGGGCAAATTGGTCTAAGAGGAGATAAAATTTTGGCCCTGGTCTTCTTAATGATATTCTAGTTGATCAAATGCCACAGTAGCACTTAAAGCACATTAAAAGTTTCCCTAGTGGCCTGAGCTCATGTACCTTCCTGTACACCAATAAAATAAATAGTAATGACCCAAAAAGCATTTCCATTTCATTTTAAAATATGACGTCATCAGGAGAATATGAAAAGTTGATACATATTGCATTGTCTTCTCTTTAATGAGAATCAAGGTAAATATGTCAGAAAACACTTCAAAGAATAATTTTTAAAAGTTAGGAGGTATCTGACACCTCTTAAAGTTGTAAAGAAGTAGTGCAAGAATATTATAGGATCATACATTTAGAGCTAGAAGAGACCTCAGAGGTCATGTGGACCAGGATTTTGTAACATGAGATCTATGGAACACAAAGTGGTACATACATACACACACACACACACACACACACATATGGAGGTCAGTTTTGTTTGACAACAAAAAATACATTTTTATTTTCATTAAACTCTAATTGAAATTTAGCATTTTAAAAATTATGAATATAGTATAGAAGAAAAACATTAATACTGCACTTTGTGATTTAGACTCAAAGCTACAGGATACAATTTATTTAATTTATCACTAATCTATATCAAAACCATTTCCAACTGGAAGAGATGTCCAAACTGGCATTGTCTACCATGGTCTCTAGCATGATTCTATATTCCAAGAAAATTGTAGGTAACATTTATAGCAATTCTGAACAAGAAAATGTACAGTCAAGGTTAACATTTCATCTCCTTCCTCTTGAATCACTCCTCTGAAGGAATCCCAGAGTTCTATGAGAAAACCTAACTGAATAGGAAGTAGAGAAAGTGCCTCCCTTTCAATGGAAATGGCCACTTCTATTGAGTAGGTCCTAGTATTAATTGTTTCAGGAATGGGTAGGGTATTGACTTTATCTAGACCAGGGCTACTTAAAGTTTTTCCACTCACATCCTCTTTTCACCTGAGAAATTTTTAAACAACCCTGGGTATATAGGTATAAAAAATAGCCATACATAACCTTTTACTATTGCCAAATTTTTTGCAACCCCCATATTCA